>NW_027476585.1:0-178900 GCF_051020955.1 Megalopta genalis | reverse complement strand
AGCCTTCAACTTCGCATTGATTTGAAGATAAATCATGTGTTTCGCTTGGATTTGAAGCTATCACGTTTGTTTCGCATGCAGTTGAAGCTAAATCATGTATATCACAAGTATTTGAAGCTAAACCATTTGTTTCACATTGATTTGATGATTAGCATTCTACGTCGCATTGAGTTGAAGCTAAATCATATGTTTCGCATGGATTTGAAGCTAACTCGTTTTCTTCGCCTGTATTTGAAGATAAATCATATATATGACAAGTATTTGAAGCTAAACCATACGCTTCGCATGGATTTGAAGCAAAGCCTTCAACTTCGCATTGATTTGAAGATAAATCATGTGTTTCGCATAGATTTGAAGCTAACACGTTTGTTTAGCATGCAGTTGAAGCTAAAACATGTACATCACAAGTATCTGGAGCTAATTCATCTGTTTCGCAAGAATATGAAGCTATGAAGCTAATCCATGTGATTCGCATGAATTTGAAGCTAAATCATGTGTGTGGCATGGATTTGAAGCTCTATCGCTTATATCGCAATTATCTGAAGATAAATCATTTGTTTCTCATGTGTTTAAAGCTAAGCCTTCTACTTCGCATTGATTTGAAGCTAAATCATGTGTAGCGCATGGATTTGAAGCTAACTCGTTTGTTTCGCCTGCATTTGAAGCTAAATCATGTATATCACAAGTATTTGAATCTAAACAATTTGTTTCGCATTGATTTGAAGATAAGCTTTCTACTTCGCATTGATTTGAAACTAACTCGATTGTTTCGCCTGCATTTACAGCTATATCACATATATCGCAATTATCTGATGATAAATCATATGTTTCTCATGTATTTGAACATAAGCCTTGTACTTCGCATTGATTTGAAGCTAAATCATGTGTTTCGCATGGATTTGAAGCTAACTCGTTTGTATCGCATGCAGTTGAAGCTAAATCATGTATATCTCAAGTATTTGAAGCTAAACCATCTGTTTCGCATGGATTTGAAGATAAGTCTCCTACTTCGCATTAATTTGAAGCTAACTTGATTGATTCGACTGCATTTGAATCTATATCACTTATCTCGCAATTATCTGTAGATAAATCATTTGCTTCTCATGTATTTGAAGCTAAGCCGTCTATTTCGCACTGATTTGAAGCTAAATCATATGTTTTGCATGGATTTGAAGCTAACTCGTTTTATTCGCCTGTATTTGAAGATAAATCATGTACATCACAAGTATCTGGATCTAATCCACCTGTTTCGCAAGAATATGAAGCTATGAAGCTAATCCATGTGATTCGTATGAATTTGAAGCTAAATCATGTGTTTCGCATGGATTTGAAGCTGTATCACTTATATCGCAATTATCTGAAGATAAATCATTTGTTTCTCACGTATTTGAAGCTAAGCCTTCTACTTCGAATTGATTTGAAGCTAACTCGATTGTTTCGCCCGCATATGAAGCTATATCACTTATATCGCAATCATCTGAAGATAAATCATTTGTTTCTCATGTATTTGAAGATAAGCCTTGTACTTCGCATTGATTTGAAGCTAAATCATGTGTTTCGCATGGATTTGAAGCTAACTCGTTTGTTTCGCATGCAGTTGAAGCTAAATCATATTTATCACAAGTATCTGAGTATAAACCATGTGTTTCGCATGAATATTAAGCTAAACTATGTGTTTCGCATGAATTTGAAGCTAAATGTTGTGTTTCGCATGGATTTGAAGCTATCTCTTTTGTTTCGCCTGCATTTGAAGATAAATCATGTATATCACAAGTATTTGAAGCTAAACCGTTTGTTTCTCTTGGATTTGAAGGTAAAGCGTTTGTTTCGCATGCAGCTGAAGCTGAAACATGTATATCACAAGTATTTTAAGCTAAACCATTTGTTTCGCATGAATTTGAAGCTAAGCCTTCTACTTCGTTTTGATTTGAAGCTAAATCATGTGTTTCGCTTGGTTTTGAAGCTAACTCGTTTGTTTCGCATGCAGTTGAAGCTAAATCATGTATAGCACAAGTATTTGAAGGTAAACCGTTTGCTTCACATGGATTTGAAGATATGCCTTCTACTTCGCATTGATTTGAAGCTAAATCATGTGTTTCGCTGTGATTTGAAGCTAACACGTTTGTTTCGCATGCAGTTGAAGCTAAATCATGTTTATCAAAAGTATTAGAAGCTAAACCATTTGTTTCGCATGGATTTGAAGATAAGCCTCCTACTTCGCATTGATTTGAAGCTAAGTCTTCTACTTCGCATTGATTTGGAGGTAAATCATGTGTTTCGCTTGGTTTTGAAGCTAACTCGTTTGTTTCGCATGCAGTTGTAGCTAAATCATGCATATCACAAGTATTTGAAGCTAAACCATTTGTTTCGCATGAATTTGAATCTAAGCCTTCTACTTCGCATTGATTTGAAGCTAGGTCTTCTACTTCGCATTGATCTGGAGGTAAATCATGTGTTTCGCTTGGATTTGAAGCTAACTCGTTTGTTTCGATTGCAGTTGAAGCTAAATCATGTTTATCACAAGTATCTGAATATAAACCATCTGTGTCGCATGAATATTGAGCTAAACCATGTATTTCGCATGAATTTGAAGCTAAATGTTGTGTTTCGCATGGATTTGAAGCTATCTCTTTTGTTTCGCCTGCATTTGAAGATAAATCATGTATATCACAAGTATTTGAAGCTAAACCGTTTGTTTCGCTTGGATTTGAAGGTAAAGCGTTTGTTTCGCATGCAGCTGAAGCTGAAACATGTATATCACAAGTATTTTAAGCTAAACCATTTGTTTCGCATGAATTTGAAGCTAAGCCTTCTACTTCGTTTTGATTTGAAGCTAAATCATGTGTTTCGCTTGGTTTTGAAGCTAACTCGTTTGTTTCGCATGCAGTTGAAGCTAAATCATGTATAGCACAAGTATTTGAAGGTAAACCGTTTGCTTCACATGGATTTGAAGATATGCCTTCTACTTCGCATTGATTTGAAGCTAAATCATGTGTTTCGCTGTGATTTGAAGCTAACACGTTTGTTTCGCATGCAGTTGAAGCTAAATCATGTTTATCAAAAGTATTAGAAGCTAAACCATTTGTTTCGCATGGATTTGAAGATAAGCCTCCTACTTCGCATTGATTTGAAGCTAAGTCTTCTACTTCGCATTGATTTGGAGGTAAATCATGTGTTTCGCTTGGTTTTGAAGCTAACTCGTTTGTTTCGCATGCAGTTGTAGCTAAATCATGCATATCACAAGTATTTGAAGCTAAACCATTTGTTTCGCATGAATTTGAATCTAAGCCTTCTACTTCGCATTGATTTGAAGCTAGGTCTTCTACTTCGCATTGATCTGGAGGTAAATCATGTGTTTCGCTTGGATTTGAAGCTAACTCGTTTGTTTCGATTGCAGTTGAAGCTAAATCATGTTTATCACAAGTATCTGAATATAAACCATCTGTGTCGCATGAATATTGAGCTAAACCATGTATTTCGCATGAATTTGAAGCTAAATGATGTGTTTCGCATGGATATGAAGCTAACTCTTTTGTTTCGCCTGTATTTGAAGATAAATCATGTATATCACAAGTATTTGAAGCTAAACCATTTGTTTCGGATTGATTTGAAGGTAAGCCTTCTACTTCGCATTGATTTGATGCTAAATCATATGTTTCGCATGGATTTGAAACTAACTCGTTTGTTTCGTCTTCATTTGAAGCTGTTTCATTTATATCGCAAGTGTTTGAAGCTAAACCATTTGTTTCGAATGGATTTGAAGATAAGCCTTCTACTTCGCATTGATTTAAATCTAAATCGTGTGTATGGCATGGATTCGAAGCTAACTCGTTTGTTTCGCCTGCATTTGAAGTTAAATCATGTATATCACAAGTATTTGAAGCTAAAACATTCGCTTCGCATGGGTTTGAAGCAAAACTTTCATCTTCGCATTGATTTGAAGATAAATCATGCGTTTCGCTTGGATTTGAAGCTAACACGTTTATTTCGCATGCAGTTGAAGCTAAAACATGTACATCACAAGTATCTGGATCTAATCCATCCGTTTCGCAAGAATATGAATCTATGAAGCTAATCCATGTGATTCGCTTGAATTTGAAGCTAAATCATGTGTTTCGCATGGATTTCAAGCTGCATCACTTATATCGCAATTATCTGTAGATAAATCATTTGTTTCTCATGTGTTTGAAGCTAAGCCTTCTACTTCGCATTGATTCGAAGCTAAATCATGTGAATCGCATGGATTTGAAGCTAACTCGTTTGATTCGACTGGATTTGAAGCTAAATCATGTATATCACAAGTATTTGAATCTAAACCATTTGTTTCGCATAGATTTGTAGATAAGTTTTCTACTTCGCATTGATTTGAAGCTATCTCGATTGTTTTGCCTGCATTTGCAGCTATATCACATATATCGCAATTATCTGATGATAAATCATATGTTTCTCATGTATTTGAACATAAGCCTTGTACTTCGCATTGATTTGAAGCTAAATCATGTGTTTCGCATGGATTTGAAGCTAACTCGTTTGTATCGCATGCAGTTGAAGCTAAATCATGTATATCTCAAGTATTTGAAGCTAAACCATCTGTTTCGCATGGATTTGAAGATAAGTCTCCTACTTCGCATTAATTTGAAGCTAACTCGATTGATTCGACTGCATTTGAATCTATATCACTTATCTCTCAATTATCTGTAGATAAATCATTTGCTTCTCATGTATTTGAAGCTAAGCCGTCTATTTCGCACTGATTTGAAGCTAAATCATATGTTTTGCATGGATTTGAAGCTAACTCGTTTTATTCGCCTGTATTTAAAGATAAATCATGTATATCACAAGTATTTGGAGCTAAACCATTTGTTTCACATTGATTTGATGATTAGCATTCTACGTCGCATTGATTTGAAGCTAAATCATATGTTTCGCATGGATTTGAAGCTAACTCGTTTTCTTCGCCTGTATTTGAAGATAAATCATATATATGACAAGTATTTGAAGCTAAACCATACGCTTCGCATGGATTTGAAGCAAAGCCTTCTACTTCGCATGAATTCGAAGCTAAATCATGTGTTTCGATTGTATTTGAAGCTAACTCGTTTGTTTCACATGCAGTTGAAGCTACATCACTTATATCGCAATTATCTGAAGATAAATCATTTGCTTCTCATGTATTTGAAGCTAAGCCGTCTATTTCGCATTGATTTGAAGCTAAATCATGTGTATCGCTTGGATTTGAAGCTATCACGTTTGTTTCGCATGCAGTTGAAGCTAAATCATGAATATCACAAGTATTTGACGCTAAACCATTTGTTTCGCATGGATTTGAAGATAAGTCTCCTACTTCGCATTAATTTGAAGCTAACTCGATTGATTCGACTGCATTTGAATCTATATCACTTATATCGCAATTATCTGTAGATAAATCATTTGCTTCTCATGTATTTGAAGCTAAGCCGTCTCTTTCGCACTGATTTGAAGCTAAATTATATGTTTTATATGGATTTGAAGCTAACTCGATTTATTCGCCTGTATTTGAAGATAATTCATGTACATCACAAGTATTTGAAGCTAAACCATTTGTTTCGCATGGATTTGAAGAGAAGCCTCCTACTTCGCATTAATTGGAAGCTAACTCGATTGATTCGACTGCATTTGAATCTATATCACTTATATCGCAATTATCTGAAGATAAATCATTTGCTTCTCATGTATTTGAAGCTAAGCCGTCTATTTCGCAATGATTTGAAGCTAAATCATATGTTTCGCATGGATTTGAAGCTAACTCGTTTCCTTCGCCTGCATTTGAAGCTAAATCATGTATATCACAAGTATTTGAATCTAAACCATTTGTTTCGCATTGATTTGAAGATAAGCTTTCTACTTCGCATTGATTTGAAGCTAACTCGATTGTTTCGCCTGCATTTGCAGCTATATCACATATATCGCAATTATCTGATGATAAATCATATGTTTCTCATGTATTTGAACATAAGCCTTGTACTTCGCATTGATTTGAAGCTAAATCATGTGTTTCGCATGGATTTGAAGCTAACTCGTTTGTTTCGCCTGCCGTTAAAGCTAAATCATGTATATCACAAGTATTTGTAGCTAAGCCATGTGTTTCGCAATGAATTTGAAGCTAAATGATGTCTTTCGCATTGATTTGAAGCTAACTCTTTTGTTTCGCCTGCATTTGGAGACAAATCATGTATATCACAAGTATTTGAAGCTAAACCGTTTGATTCGCATGGATTTGATGCTAAGCCTTCTACTTCGCATTGATTTGCAGGTAAATGATGTGTTTCGCTTGGTTTTGAAGCTAACTCGTTTGTTTCGCATGCAGTTGAAGCTAAATCATGTATATCACAAGTATTTGAAGCTAAACCATTGGTTTCGAATGGATTTGAAGATAAGCCTTCTACTTCGCATTGATTTGCAGCTAAATCATGTGTTTCGCTTGGTTTTGAAGCTAACTCGTTTGTTTCGCAAGCAGTTGAAGCTAAATCATGTATATCACAAGTATTTGAAGATAAACCATTTTTTCGCATGGATTTGAAGATAAGCCTTCTACTTCGCATTGATTTGAAGCTAACTCGATTGTTTCGCCTGCATTTGCAGCTATATCACATATATCGCTATTATCTGATGATAAATCATATGTTTCTCATGTATTTGAACATAAGCCTTGTACTTCGCACTGATTTGAATCTAAATCATGTGTTTCGCATGGATTTGAAGCTAACTCGTTTGTTTCGCCTGCATTTGGAGACAAATCATGTATATCACAAGTATTTGAAGCTAAACCGTTTGATTCGCATGGATTTGATGCTAAGCCTTCTACTTCGCATTGATTTGCAGGTAAATGATGTGTTTCGCTTGGTTTTGAAGCTAACTCGTTTGTTTCGCATGCAGTTGAAGCTAAATCATGTATATCACAAGTATTTGAAGCTAAACCATTTGTTTCGCATTGATTTGAAGATAAGCTTTCTACTTCGCATTGATTTGAAGCTAACTCGATTGTTTCGCCTGCATTTGCAGCTATATCACATATATCGCAATTATCTGATGATAAATCATATGTTTCTCATGTATTTGAACATAAGCCTTGTACTTCGCATTGATTTGAAGCTAAATCATGTGTTTCGCATGGATTTGAAGCTAACTCGTTTGTTTCGCCTGCCGTTAAAGCTAAATCATGTATATCACAAGTATTTGTAGCTAAGCCATGTGTTTCGCAATGAATTTGAAGCTAAATGATGTCTTTCGCTTAGATTTGAAGCTAACACGTTTGTTTAGCATGCAGTTGAAGCTAAAACATGTACATCACAAGTATCTGGATCTGATTCATCTGTTTCGCAAGAATATGAAGCTATGAAGCTAATCTATGTGATTCGCATGAATTTGAAGCTAAATCATGTGTGTGGCATGGATTTGAAGCTCTATCACTTATATCGCAATTATCTGAAGATAAATCATTTGTTTCTCATGTGTTTAAAGCTAAGCCTTCTACTTCGCATTGATTTGAAGCTAAATCATGTGTAGCGCATGGATTTGAAGCTAACTCGTTTGTTTCGCCTGCATTTGAAGCTAAATCATGTATATCACAAGTATTTGAATCTAAACAATTTGTTTCGCATTGATTTGAAGATAAGCTTTCTACTTCGCATTGATTTGAAACTAACTCGATTGTTTCGCCTGCATTTGCAGCTATATCACATATATCGCAATTATCTGATGATAAATCATATGTTTCTCATGTATTTGAACATAAGCCTTGTACTTCGCATTGATTTGAAGCTAAATCATGTGTTTCGCATGGATTTGAAGCTAACTCGTTTGTATCGCATGCAGTTGAAGCTAAATCATGTATATCTCAAGTATTTGAAGCTAAACAATCTGTTTCGCATGGATTTGAAGATAAGTCTCCTACTTCGCATTAATTTGAAGCTAACTTGATTGATTCGACTGCATTTGAATCTATATCACTTATCTCGCAATTTTCTGTAGATAAATCATTTGCTTCTCATGTATTTGAAGCTAAGCCGTCTATTTCGCACTGATTTGAAGCTAAATCATATGTTTTGCATGGATTTGAAGCTAACTCGTTTTAGTCGCCTGTATTTGAAGATAAATCATGTACATCACAAGTATCTGGATCTAATCCACCTGTTTCGCAAGAATATGAAGCTATGAAGCTAATCCATGTGATTCGTATGAATTTGAAGCTAAATCATGTGTTTCGCATGGATTTGAAGCTGTATCACTTATATCGCAATTATCTGAAGATAAATCATTTGTTTCTCACGTATTTGAAGCTAAGCCTTCTACTTCGAATTGATTTGAAGCTAACTCGATTGTTTCGCCCGCATATGAAGCTATATCACTTATATCGCAATTATCTGAAGATAAATCATTTGTTTCTCATGTATTTGAAGATAAGCCTTGTACTTCGCATTGATTTGAAGCTAAATCATGTGTTTCGCATGAATTTGAAGCTAAATGTTGTGTTTCGCATGGATTTGAAGCTATCTCTTTTGTTTCGCCTGCATTTGAAGATAAATCATGTATATCACAAGTATTTGAAGCAAAACCGTTTGTTTCGCTTGGATTTGAAGGTAAAGCGTTTGTTTCGCATGCAGCTGAAGCTGAAACATGTATATCACAAGTATTTTAAGCTAAACCATTTGTTTCGCATGAATTTGAAGCTAAGCCTTCTACTTCGCTTTGATTTGAAGCTAAATCATGTGTTTCGCTTGGTTTTGAAGCTAACTCGTTTGTTTCGCATGCAGTTGAAGCTAAATCATGTATAGCACAAGTATTTGAAGGTAAACCGTTTGCTTCACATGGATTTGAAGATATGCCTTCTACTTCGCATTGATTTGAAGCTAAATCATGTGTTTCGCTGTGATTTGAAGCTAACACGTTTGTTTCGCATGCAGTTGAAGCTAAATCATGTATATCACAAGTATTTGAAGCTAAACCATTGGTTTCGCATGGATTTGAAGATAAGCCTTCTACTTCGCATTGATTTGAAGCTAACTCGATTGTTTCGCCTGCATTTGCAGCTATATCACATATATCGCAATTATCTGATGATAAATCATATGTTTCTCATGTATTTGAACATAAGCCTTGTACTTCGCACTGATTTGAATCTAAATCATGTGTTTCGCATGGATTTGAAGCTAACTCGTTTGTTTCGCCTGCATTTGGAGACAAATCATGTATATCACAAGTATTTGAAGCTAAACCGTTTGATTCGCATGGATTTGATGCTAAGCCTTCTACTTCGCATTGATTTGCAGGTAAATGATGTGTTTCGCTTGGTTTTGAAGCTAACTCGTTTGTTTCGCATGCAGTTGAAGCTAAATCATGTATATCACAAGTATTTGAAGCTAAACCATTGGTTTCGCATGGATTTGAAGATAAGCCTTCTACTTCGCATTGATTTGAAGCTAACTCGATTGTTTCACCTGCATTTGAAGCTTCATCACTTATATCGCAATTATCTGAAGATAAATCATTTGTTTCTCATGTATTTGAAGCTAAGCCTTCTACTTCGCTTTGATTTGAAGATAAACCACGTGATTCGCATGGACTTGAGACTAACTCGTTTGTATCGCGTGCATTTGAAGCTATATCACTTACATCGTAATTATCTGAAGTTGAATCATTTGTTTCTCATGTATTTGAAGCTAAGGCTTCTACTTCGCATTGATTTGCAGCTAAATCATGTGTTTCTCTTGGTTTTGCAGCTAACTCGTTTGTTTCGCAAGCAGTTGAAGCTAAATCATGTATATCACAAGTATTTGAAGATGAACCATTTTTTCGCATGGATTTGAAGATAAGCCTTCTACTTCGCATTGATTTGAAGCTAACTCGATTGTTTCGCCTGCATTTGCAGCTATATCACATATATCGCAATTATCTGATGATAAATCATATGTTTCTCATGTATTTGAACATAAGCCTTGTACTTCGCATTGATTTGAATCTAAATCATGTGTTTCGCATGGATTTGAAGCTAACTCGTTTGTTTCGCCTGCATTTGGAGACAAATCATGTATATCACAAGTATTTGGAGCTAAACCATTCGCTTCGCACGGATTTGAAGCAAAGCCTTCAACTTCGCATTGATTTGAAGATAAATCATGTGTAGCGCATGGATTTGAAGCTCTATCACTTATATCGCAATTATCTGAAGATAAATCATTTGTTTCTCATGTGTTTAAAGCTAAGCCTTCTACTTCGCATTGATTTGAAGCTAAATCATGTGTAGCGCATGGATTTGAAGCTAACTCGTTTGTTTCGCCTGCATTTGAAGCTAAATCATGTATATCACAAGTATTTGAATCTAAACCATTTGTTTCGCATTGATTTGAAGATAAGTTTTCTACTTCGCATTGATTTGAAGCTAACTCGATTGTTTCGCCTGCATTTGCAGCTATATCACATATATCGCAATTATCTGATGATAAATCATATGTTTCTCATGTATTTGAACATAAGCCTTGTACTTCGCATTGATTTGAAGCTAAATCATGTGTTTCGCATGGATTTGAAGCTAACTCGTTTGTATCGCATGCAGTTGAAGCTAAATCATGTATATCTCAAGTATTTGAAGCTAATCCATCTGTTTCGCATGGATTTGAAGATAAGTCTCCTACTTCGCATTAATTTGAAGCTAACTCGATTGATTCGACTGCATTTGAATCTATATCACTTATCTCGCAATTATCTGTAGATGAATCATTTGCTTCTCATGTATTTGAACCTAAGCCGTCTATTTCGCACTGATTTGAAGCTAAATCATATGTTTTGCATGGATTTGAAGCTAACTCGTTTTATTCGCCTGTATTTAAAGATAAATCATGTATATCACAAGTATTTGGAGCTAAACCATTCGCTTCGCACGTATTTGAAGCAAAGCCTTCAACTTCGCATTGATTTGAAGATAAATCATGTGTTTCGCTTGGATTTGAAGCTATCACGTTTGTTTCGCATGCAGTTGAAGCAAAATCATGTATATCACAAGTATTTGAAGCTAAACCATTTGTTTCACATTGATTTGATGATTTGCATTCTACGTCGCATTGATTTGAAGATAAATCATGTGTTTCGCTTAGATTTGAAGCTAACACGTTTGTTTAGCATGCAGTTGAAGCTAAAACATGTACATCACAAGTATCTGGATCTAATTCATCTGTTTCGCAAGAATATGAAGCTATGAAGCTAATCCATGTGATTCGCATGAATTTGAAGCTAAATCATGTGTGTGGCATGGATTTGAAGCTCTATCACTTATATCGCAATTATCTGAAGATAAATCATTTGTTTCTCATGTGTTTAAAGCTAAGCCTTCTACTTCGCATTGATTTGAAGCTAAATCATGTGTAGCGCATGGATTTGAAGCTAACTCGTTTATTTCGCCTGCGTTTGAAGCTAAATCATGTATATCACAAGTATTTGAATCTAAACCATTTGTTTCGCATTGATTTGAAGATAAGCTTTCTACTTCGCATTGATTTGAAACTAACTCGATTGTTTCGCCTGCATTTGCAGCTATATCACATATATCGCAATTATCCGATGATAAATCATATGTTTCTCATGTATTTGAACATAAGCCTTGTACTTCGCATTGATTTGAAGCTAAATCATGTGTTTCGCATGGATTTGAAGCTAACTCGCTTGTATCGCATGCATTTGAAGCTAAATCATGTATATGTCAAGTATTTGAAGCTAAACCATCTGTTTCGCATGGATTTGAAGATAAGTCTCCTACTTCGCATGGATTTGAAGATAAGTCTCCTACTTCGCATTAATTTGAAGCTAACTCGATTGATTCGACTGCATTTGAATCTATATCACTTATCTCGCAATTATCTGTAGATAAATCATTTGCTTCTCATGTATTTGAAGCTAAGCCGTCTATTTCGCACTGATTTGAAGCTAATTCATATGTTTTGCATGGATTTGAAGCTAACTCGTTTTATTCGCCTGTATTTGAAGATAAATCATGTACATCACAAGTATTTGAAGCTAAACCATTCGCTTCGCTTGGATTTGAAGAAAAGCCTTCAACTTCGCATTGATATGAAGATAAATCATGTGTTTCGCTTGGATTTGAAGCTAACACGTTTGTTTAGCAAGCAGTTGAAGCTAAAACATGTACATCACAAGTATTTGGATCTAATCCACCTGTTTCGCAAGAATATGAAGCTATGAAGCTAATCCATGTGATTCGTATGAATTTGAAGCTAAATCATGTGTTTCGCATGGATTTGAAGCTGTATCACTTATATCGCAATTATCTGAAGATAAATCATTTGTTTCTCACGTATTTGAAGCTAAGCCTTCTACTTCGCATTGATTTGAAGCTAACTCGATTGTTTCGCCCGCATATGAAGCTATATCACTTATATCGCAATTATCTGAAGATTAATCATTTGTTTCTCATGTATTTGAAGATAAGCCTTGTACTTCGCATTGATTTGAAGCTAAATCATATGTTTCGCATGGATTTGAAGCTAACTCGTTTGTTTCCCATGCAGTTGAAGCTAAATCATATTTATCACAAGTATCTGAGTATAAACCATGTGTTTCGCATGAATATTAAGCTAAACTATGTGTTTCGCATGAATTTGAAGCTAAATGTTGTGTTTCGCATGGATTTGAAGCTATCTCTTTTGTTTCGCCTGCATTTGAAGATAAATCATGTATATCACAAGTATTTGAAGCTAAACCGTTTGTTTCGCTTGGATTTGAAGGTAAAGCGTTTGTTTCGCATGCAGCTGAAGCTGAAACATGTATATCACAAGTATTTTAAGCTAAACCATTTGTTTCGCATGAATTTGAAGCTAAGCCTTCTACTTCGCTTTGATTTGAAGCTAAATCATGTGTTTCGCTTGGTTTTGATGCTAACACGTTTGTTTCGCATGCAGTTGAAGCTAAATCATGTTTATCAAAAGTATTAGAAGCTAAACCATTTGTTTCGCATGGATTTGAAGATAAGCCTCCTACTTCGCATTGATTTGAAGCTAAGTCTTCTACTTCGCATTGATTTGGAGGTAAATCATGTGTTTCGCTTGGATTTGAAGCTGAGCCTTCTACTTCGCTTTGATTTGAAGCTAAATCATGTGTTTCGCTTGGTTTTGAAGCTAACTCGTTTGTTTCGCATGCAGTTGAAGCTAAATCATGCATATCACAAGTATTTGAAGCTAAACCATTTGTTTCGCATGAATTTGAATCTAAGCCTTCTACTTCGCCTTGATTTGAAGCTAAGTCTTCTACTTCGCATTGATTTGGAGGTAAATCATGTGTTTCGCTTGGTTTTGAAACTAACTCGTTTGTTTCGCCTGCATTTGAAGCTGTTTCTTTTATATCGCAAGTATTTGAAGCTAAACCATTTGTTTCGGATGGATTTGAAGATAAGCCTTCTACTTCGCATTGATTTAAATCCAAATCATGTGTGTGGCATGGATTTGAAGCTCTATCACTTATATCGCAATTATCTGAAGATAAATCATTTGTTTCTCATGTGTTTAAAGCTAAGCCTTCTACTTCGCATTGATTTGAAGCTAAATCATGTGTAGCGCATGGATTTGAAGCTAACTCGTTTGTTTCGCCTGCATTTGAAGCTAAATCATGTATATCACAAGTATTTGAATCTAAACCATTTGTTTCGCATTGATTTGAAGATAAGCTTTCTACTTCGCATTGATTTGAAACTAACTCGATTGTTTCGCCTGCATTTGCAGCTATATCACATATATCGCAATTATCTGATGATAAATCATATGTTTCTCATGTATTTGAACATAAGCCTTGTACTTCGCATTGATTTGAAGCTAAATCATGTGTTTCGCTTGGATTTGAAGCTATCACGTTTGTTTCGCATGCAGTTGAAACTAAATCATGTATATCACAAGTATTTGAAGCTAAAACATTCGCTTCGCATGGGTTTGAAGCAAAACTTTCATCTTCGCATTGATTTGAAGATAAATCATGCGTTTCGCTTGGATTTGAAGCTAACACGTTTGTTTCGCATGCAGTTGAAGCTAAAACATGTACATCACAAGTATCTGGATCTAATCCATCCGTTTCGCAAGAATATGAATCTATGAAGCTAATCCATGTGATTCGCTTGAATTTGAAGCTAAATCATGTGTTTCGCATGGATTTCAAGCTGCATCACTTATATCGCAATTATCTGTAGATAAATCATTTGTTTCTCATGTGTTTGAAGCTAAGCCTTCTACTTCGCATTGATTCGAAGCTAAATCATGTGAATCGCATGAATTCGAAGCTAACTCGTTTGTTTCGCCTGCATTTGAAGTTAAATCATGTATATCACAAGTATTTGAAGCTAAAACATTTGCTTCGCATGGGTTTGAAGCAAAACTTTCATCTTCGCATTGATTTGAAGATAAATCATGCGTTTCGCTTGGATTTGAAGCTAACACGTTTGTTTCGCATGCAGTTGAAGCTAAAACATGTACATCACAAGTATCTGGATCTAATCCATCCGTTTCGCAAGAATATGAATCTATGAAGCTAATCCATGTGAATCGCTTGAATTTGAAGCTAAATCATGTGTTTCGCATGGATTTCAAGCTGCATCACTTATATCGCAATTATCTGTAGATAAATCATTTGTTTCTCATGTGTTTGAAGCTAAGCCTTCTACTTCGCATTGATTCGAAGCTAAATCATGTGAATCGCATGGATTTGAAGCTAACTCGTTTGATTCGCATGCAGTTGAAGCTAAATCATGTATATCACGAGTATTTGAAGCTAAACCATTTGTTTCGGATTGATTTGAAGCTAAGCCTTCTACTTCGTATTGATTTGATGCTAAATCATATGTTTCGCATGGATTTGAAACTAACTCGTTTGTTTCGCCTGCATTTGAAGCTGTTTCTTTTATATCGCAAGTATTTGAAGCTAAACCATTTGTTTCGGATGGATTTGAAGATAAGCCTTCTACTTCGCATTGATTTAAATCCAAATCGTGTGTATGGCATGGATTTGAAGCTGTATCACTTATATCGCAATTATCTGAAGATAAATCATTTGTTTCTCATGTGTTTGAAGCTAAGCCTTCTACTTCGCATTGATTCGAAGCTAAATCATGTGAATCGCATGGATTTGAAGCTAACTCGTTTGATTCGACTGCATTTGAAGCTAACTCGTTTGATTCGACTGCATTTGAAGCTAAATCATGTATATCACAAGTATTTGAATCTAAACCATTTGTTTCGCATTGATTTGAAGATAAGTTTTCTACTTCGCATTGATTTGAAGCTAACTCGATTGTTTCGCCTGCATTTGCAGCTATATCACATATATCGCAATTATCTGATGATAAATCATATGTTTCTCATGTATTTGAACATAAGCCTTGTACTTCGCATTGATTTGAAGCTAAATCATGTGTTTCGCATGGATTTGAAGCTAACTCGTTTGTATCGCATGCAGTTGAAGCTAAATCATGTATATCTCAAGTATTTGAAGCTAAACCATCTGTTTCGCATGGATTTGAAGATAAGTCTCCTACTTCGCATTAATTTGAAGCTAACTCGATTGATTCGACTGCATTTGAATCTATATCACTTATCTCGCAATTATCTGTAGATGAATCATTTGCTTCTCATGTATTTGAAGCTAAGCCGTCTATTTCGCACTGATTTGAAGCTAAATCATATGTTTTGCATGGATTTGAAGCTAACTCGTTTTATTCGCCTGTATTTAAAGATAAATCATGTATATCACAAGTATTTGGAGCTAAACCATTCGCTTCGCACGTATTTGAAGCAAAGCCTTCAACTTCGCATTGATTTGAAGATAAATCATGTGTTTCGCTTGGATTTGAAGCTATCACGTTTGTTTCGCATGCAGTTGAAGCTAAATCATGTATATCACAAGTATTTGAAGCTAAACCATTTGTTTCACATTGATTCGATGATTTGCATTCTACGTCGCATTGATTTGAAGCTAAATCATATGTTTCGCATGGATTTGAAGCTAACTCGTTTTCTTCGCCTGTATTTGAAGATAAATCATATATATGACAAGTATTTGAAGCTAAACCATACGCTTCGCATGGATTTGAAGCAAAGCCTTCAACTTCGCATTGATTTGAAGATAAATCATGTGTTTCGCTTAGATTTGAAGCTAACACGTTTGTTTAGCATGCAGTTGAAGCTAAAACATGTACATCACAAGTATCTGGATCTAATTCATCTGCTTCGCAAGAATATGAAGCTATGAAGCTAATCCATGTGATTCGCATGAATTTGAAGCTAAATCATGTGTGTGGCATGGATTTGAAGCTCTATCACTTATATCGCAATTATCTGAAGATAAATCATTTGTTTCTCATGTGTTTAAAGCTAAGCCTTCTACTTCGCATTGATTTGAAGCTAAATCATGTGTAGCGCATGGATTTGAAGCTAACTCGTTTATTTCGCCTGCATTTGAAGCTAAATCATGTATATCACAAGTATTTGAATCTAAACCATTTGTTTCGCATTGATTTGAAGATAAGCTTTCTACTTCGCATTGATTTGAAACTAACTCGATTGTTTCGCCTGCATTTGCAGCTATATCACATATATCGCAATTATCTGATGATAAATCATATGTTTCTCATGTATTTGAACATAAGCCTTGTACTTCGCATTGATTTGAAGCTAAATCATGTGTTTCGCATGGATTTGAAGCTAACTCGTTTGTATCGCATGCAGTTGAAGCTAAATCATGTATATCTCAAGTATTTGAAGCTAAACCATCTGTTTCGCATGGATTTGAAGATAAGTCTCCTACTTCGCATTAATTTGAAGCTAACTCGATTGATTCGACTGCATTTGAATCTATATCACTTATCTCGCAATTATCTGTAGATAAATCATTTGCTTGTCATGTATTTGAAGCTAAGCCGTCTATTTCGCACTGATTTGAAGCTAAATCATATGTTTTGCATGGATTTGAAGCTAACTCGTTTTATTCGCCTGTATTTAAAGATAAATCATGTATATCACAAGTATTTGGAGCTAAACCATTTGTTTCACATTGATTTGATGATTAGCATTCTACGTCGCATTGATTTGAAGCTAAATCATATGTTTCGCATGGATTTGAAGCTAACTCGTTTTCTTCGCCTGTATTTGAAGATAAATCATATATATGACAAGTATTTGAAGCTAAACCATACGCTTCGCATGGATTTGTAGCAAAGCCTTCAACTTCGCATTGATTTGAAGATAAATCATGTGTTTCGCTTAGATTTGAAGCTAACACGTTTGTTTAGCATGCAGTTGAAGCTAAAACATGTACATCACAAGTATCTGGATCTAATTCATCTGTTTCGCAAGAATATGAAGCTATGAAGCTAATCCATGTGATTCGCATGAATTTGAAGCTAAATCATGTGTGTGGCATGGATTTGAAGCTCTATCACTTATATCGCAATTATCTGAAGATAAATCATTTGTTTCTCATGTGTTTAAAGCTAAGCCTTCTACTTCGCATTGATTTGAAGCTAACTCGTTTGTTTCGCCTGCATTTGGAGACAAATCATGTATATCACAAGTATTTGAAGCTAAACCGTTTGATTCGCATGGATTTGATGCTAAGCCTTCTACTTCGCATTGATTTGCAGGTAAATGATGTGTTTCGCTTGGTTTTGAAGCTAACTCGTTTGTTTCGCATGCAGTTGAAGCTAAATCATGTATATCACAAGTATTTGAAGCTAAACCATTGGTTTCGCATGGATTTGAAGATAAGCCTTCTACTTCGCATTGATTTGAAGCTAACTCGATTGTTTCATCTGCATTTGAAGCTACATCACTTATATCGCAATTATCTGAAGATAAATCATTTGTTTCTCATGTATTTGAAGCTAAGCCTTCTACTTCGCTTTGATTTGAAGATAAACCACGTGATTCGCATGGACTTGAGACTAACTCGTTTGTATCGCGTGCATTTGAAGCTATATCACTTACATCGTAATTATCTGAAGTTAAATCATTTGTTTCTCATGTATTTGAAGCTAAGGCTTCTACTTCGCATTGATTTGCAGCTAAATCATGTGTTTCGCTTGGTTTTGCAGCTAACTCGTTTGTTTCGCAAGCAGTTGAAGCTAAATCATGTATATCACAAGTATTTGAAGATAAACCATTTTTTCGCATGGATTTGAAGATAAGCCTTCTACTTCGCATTGATTTGAAGCTAACTCGATTGTTTCGCCTGCATTTGCAGCTATATCACATATATCGCAATTATCTGATGATAAATCATATGTTTCTCATGTATTTGAACATAAGCCTTGTACTTCGCATTGATTTGAATCTAAATCATGTGTTTCGCATGGATTTGAAGCTAACTCGTTTGTTTCGCCTGCATTTGGAGACAAATCATGTATATCACAAGTATTTGGAGCTAAACCATTCGCTTCGCACGGATTTGAAGCAAAGCCTTCAACTTCGCATTGATTTGAAGATAAATCATGTGTAGCGCATGGATTTGAAGCTAACTCGTTTGTTTCGCCTGCATTTGAAGCTAAATCATGTATATCACAAGTATTTGAATCTAAACCATTTGTTTCGCATTGATTCGAAGATAAGCTTTCTACTTCGCATTGATTTGAAACTAACTCGATTGTTTCGCCTGCATTTGCAGCTATATCACATATATCGCAATTATCTGATGATAAATCATATGTTTCTCATGTATTTGAACATAAGCCTTCTACTTCGCATTGATTCGAAGCTAAATCATGTGAATCGCATGAATTCGAAGCTAACTCGTTTGTTTCGCATGCAGTTGAAGTTAAATCATGTATATCACAAGTATTTGAAGCTAAAACATTCGCTTCGCATGGGTTTGAAGCAAAACTTTCATCTTCGCATTGATTTGAAGATAAATCATGCGTTTCGCTTGGATTTGAAGCTAACACGTTTGTTTCGCATGCAGTTGAAGCTAAAACATGTACATCACAAGTATCTAGATCTAATCCATCCGTTTCGCAAGAATATGAATCTATGAAGCTAATCCATGTGATTCGCTTGAATTTGAAGCTAAATCATGTGTTTCGCATGGATTTCAAGCTGCATCACTTATATCGCAATTATCTGTAGATAAATCATTTGTTTCTCATGTGTTTGAAGCTAAGCCTTCTACTTCGCATTGATTCGAAGCTAAATCATGTGAATCGCATGGATTTGAAGCTAACTCGTTTGATTCGCATGCAGTTGAAGCTAAATCATGTATATCACGAGTATTTGAAGCTAAACCATTTGTTTCGGATTGATTTGAAGCTAAGCCTTCAACTTCGCATTGATTTGAAGATAAATCATGTGTTTCGCATGGATTTGAAGCTAACTCGTTTGTATCGCATGCAGTTGAAGCTAAATCATGTATATCTCAAGTATTTGAAGCTAAACCATCTGTTTCGCATGGATTTGAAGATAAGTCTCCTACTTCGCATTAATTTGAAGCTAACTCGATTGATTCGACTGCATTTGAATCTATATCACTTATCTCGCAATTATCTGTAGATAAATCATTTGCTTCTCATGTATTTGAAGCTAAGCCGTCTATTTCGCACTGATTTGAAGCTAAATCATATGTTTTGCATGGATTTGAAGCTAACTCGTTTTATTCGCCTGTATTTAAAGATAAATCATGTATATCACAAGTATTTGGAGCTAAACCATTTGTTTCACATTGATTTGATGATTAGCATTCTACGTCGCATTGATTTGAAGCTAAATCATATGTTTCGCATGGATTTGAAGCTAACTCGTTTTCTTCGCCTGTATTTGAAGATAAATCATATATATGACAAGTATTTGAAGCTAAACCATACGCTTCGCATGGATTTGAAGCAAAGCCTTCAACTTCGCATTTATTTGAAGATAAATCATGTGTTTCGCTTAGATTTGAAGCTAACACGTTTGTTTAGCATGCAGTTGAAGCTAAAACATGTACATCACAAGTATCTGGATCTAATTCATCTGTTTCGCAAGAATATGAAGCTATGAAGCTAATCCATGTGATTCGCATGAATTTGAAGCTAAATCATGTGTGTGGCATGGATTTGAAGCTCTATCACTTATATCGCAATTATCTGAAGATAAATCATTTGTTTCTCATGTGTTTAAAGCTAAGCCTTCTACTTCGCATTGATTTGAAGCTAAATCATGTGTAGCGCATGGATTTGAAGCTAACTCGTTTATTTCGCCTGCATTTGAAGCTAAATCATGTATATCACAAGTATTTGAATCTAAACCATTTGTTTCGCATTGATTTGAAGATAAGCTTTCTACTTCGCATTGATTTGAAACTAACTCGATTGTTTCGCCTGCATTTGCAGCTATATCACATATATCGCAATTATCTGATGATAAATCATATGTTTCTCATGTATTTGAACATAAGCCTTGTACTTCGCATTGATTTGAAGCTAAATCATGTGAATCGCATGAATTCGAAGCTAACTCGTTTGTTTCGCATGCAGTTGAAGTTAAATCATGTATATCACAAGTATTTGAAGCTAAAACATTCGCTTCGCATGGGTTTGAAGCAAAACTTTCATCTTCGCATTGATTTGAAGATAAATCATGCGTTTCGCTTGGATTTGAAGCTAACACGTTTGTTTCGCATGCAGTTGAAGCTAAAACATGTACATCACAAGTATCTAGATCTAATCCATCCGTTTCGCAAGAATATGAATCTATGAAGCTAATCCATGTGATTCGCTTGAATTTGAAGCTAAATCATGTGTTTCGCATGGATTTCAAGCTGCATCACTTATATCGCAATTATCTGTAGATAAATCATTTGTTTCTCATGTGTTTGAAGCTAAGCCTTCTACTTCGCATTGATTCGAAGCTAAATCATGTGAATCGCATGGATTTGAAGCTAACTCGTTTGATTCGCATGCAGTTGAAGCTAAATCATGTATATCACGAGTATTTGAAGCTAAACCATTTGTTTCGGATTGATTTGAAGCTAAGCCTTCAACTTCGCATTGATTTGAAGATAAATCATGTGTTTCGCATGGATTTGAAGCTAACTCGTTTGTATCGCATGCAGTTGAAGCTAAATCATGTATATCTCAAGTATTTGAAGCTAAACCATCTGTTTCGCATGGATTTGAAGATAAGTCTCCTACTTCGCATTAATTTGAAGCTAACTCGATTGATTCGACTGCATTTGAATCTATATCACTTATCTCGCAATTATCTGTAGATAAATCATTTGCTTCTCATGTATTTGAAGCTAAGCCGTCTATTTCGCACTGATTTGAAGCTAAATCATATGTTTTGCATGGATTTGAAGCTAACTCGTTTTATTCGCCTGTATTTAAAGATAAATCATGTATATCACAAGTATTTGGAGCTAAACCATTTGTTTCACATTGATTTGATGATTAGCATTCTACGTCGCATTGATTTGAAGCTAAATCATATGTTTCGCATGGATTTGAAGCTAACTCGTTTTCTTCGCCTGTATTTGAAGATAAATCATATATATGACAAGTATTTGAAGCTAAACCATACGCTTCGCATGGATTTGAAGCAAAGCCTTCAACTTCGCATTTATTTGAAGATAAATCATGTGTTTCGCTTAGATTTGAAGCTAACACGTTTGTTTAGCATGCAGTTGAAGCTAAAACATGTACATCACAAGTATCTGGATCTAATTCATCTGTTTCGCAAGAATATGAAGCTATGAAGCTAATCCATGTGATTCGCATGAATTTGAAGCTAAATCATGTGTGTGGCATGGATTTGAAGCTCTATCACTTATATCGCAATTATCTGAAGATAAATCATTTGTTTCTCATGTGTTTAAAGCTAAGCCTTCTACTTCGCATTGATTTGAAGCTAAATCATGTGTAGCGCATGGATTTGAAGCTAACTCGTTTATTTCGCCTGCATTTGAAGCTAAATCATGTATATCACAAGTATTTGAATCTAAACCATTTGTTTCGCATTGATTTGAAGATAAGCTTTCTACTTCGCATTGATTTGAAACTAACTCGATTGTTTCGCCTGCATTTGCAGCTATATCACATATATCGCAATTATCTGATGATAAATCATATGTTTCTCATGTATTTGAACATAAGCCTTGTACTTCGCATTGATTTGAAGCTAAATCATGTGAATCGCATGAATTCGAAGCTAACTCGTTTGTTTCGCATGCAGTTGAAGTTAAATCATGTATATCACAAGTATTTGAAGCTAAAACATTCGCTTCGCATGGGTTTGAAGCAAAACTTTCATCTTCGCATTGATTTGAAGATAAATCATGCGTTTCGCTTGGATTTGAAGCTAACACGTTTGTTTCGCATGCAGTTGAAGCTAAAACATGTACATCACAAGTATCTAGATCTAATCCATCCGTTTCGCAAGAATATGAATCTATGAAGCTAATCCATGTGATTCGCTTGAATTTGAAGCTAAATCATGTGTTTCGCATGGATTTCAAGCTGCATCACTTATATCGCAATTATCTGTAGATAAATCATTTGTTTCTCATGTGTTTGAAGCTAAGCCTTCTACTTCGCATTGATTCGAAGCTAAATCATGTGAATCGCATGGATTTGAAGCTAACTCGTTTGATTCGCATGCAGTTGAAGCTAAATCATGTATATCACGAGTATTTGAAGCTAAACCATTTGTTTCGGATTGATTTGAAGCTAAGCCTTCAACTTCGCATTGATTTGAAGATAAATCATGTGTTTCGCATGGATTTGAAGCTAACTCGTTTGTATCGCATGCAGTTGAAGCTAAATCATGTATATCTCAAGTATTTGAAGCTAAACCATCTGTTTCGCATGGATTTGAAAATAAGTCTCCTACTTCGCATTAATTTGAAGCTAACTCGATTGATTCGACTGCATTTGAATCTATATCACTTATCTCGCAATTATCTGTAGATAAATCATTTGCTTCTCATGTATTTGAAGCTAAGCCGTCTATTTCGCACTGATTTGAAGCTAAATCATATGTTTTGCATGGATTTGAAGCTAACTCGTTTTATTCGCCTGTATTTAAAGATAAATCATGTATATCACAAGTATTTGGAGCTAAACCATTTGTTTCACATTGATTTGATGATTAGCATTCTACGTCGCATTGATTTGAAGCTAAATCATATGTTTCGCATGGATTTGAAGCTAACTCGTTTTCTTCGCCTGTATTTGAAGATAAATCATATATATGACAAGTATTTGAAGCTAAACCATACGCTTCGCATGGATTTGAAGCAAAGCCTTCAACTTCGCATTTATTTGAAGATAAATCATGTGTTTCGCTTAGATTTGAAGCTAACACGTTTGTTTAGCATGCAGTTGAAGCTAAAACATGTACATCACAAGTATCTGGATCTAATTCATCTGTTTCGCAAGAATATGAAGCTATGAAGCTAATCCATGTGATTCGCATGAATTTGAAGCTAAATCATGTGTGTGGCATGGATTTGAAGCTCTATCACTTATATCGCAATTATCTGAAGATAAATCATTTGTTTCTCATGTGTTTAAAGCTAAGCCTTCTACTTCGCATTGATTTGAAGCTAAATCATGTGTAGCGCATGGATTTGAAGCTAACTCGTTTATTTCGCCTGCATTTGAAGCTAAATCATGTATATCTCAAGTATTTGAAGCTAAACCATCTGTTTCGCATGGATTTGAAGATAAGTCTCCTACTTCGCATTAATTTGAAGCTAACTCGATTGATTCGACTGCATTTGAATCTATATCACTTATCTCGTAATTATCTGTAGATAAATCATTTGCTTCTCATGTATTTGAAGCTAAGCCGTCTATTTCGCACTGATTTGAAGATAAATCATATGTTTTGCATGGATTTGAAGCTAACTCGTTTTATTCGCCTGTATTTGAAGATAAATCATGTACATCACAAGTATTTGAAGCTAAACCATTCGCTTCGCATGGATTTGAAGAAAAGCCTTCAACTTCGCATTGATATGAAGATAAATCATGTGTTTCGCTTGGATTTGAAGCTAACACGTTTGTTTAGCATGCAGTTGAAGCTAAAACATGTACATCACAAGTATTTGGATCTAATCCACCTGTTTCGCAAGAATATGAAGCTATGAAGCTAATCCATGTGATTCGTATGAATTTGAAGCTAAATCATGTGTTTCGCATGGATTTGAATCTGTATCACTTATATCGCAATTATCTGAAGATAAATCATTTGTTTCTCACGTATTTGAAGCTAAGCCATCTACTTCGCATTGATTTGAAGCTAACTCGATTGTTTCGCCCGCATATGAAGCTATATCACTTATATCGCAATTATCTGAAGATTAATCATTTGTTTCTCATGTATTTGAAGATAAGCCTTGTACTTCGCATTGATTTGAAGCTAAATCATATGTTTCGCATGGATTTGAAGCTATCTCTTTTGTTTCGCCTGCATTTGAAGATAAATCATGTATATCACGAGTATTTGAAGCTAAACCATTTGTTTCGCATGAATTTGAAGCTAAGCCTTCTACTTCGCTTTGATTTGAAGCTAAATCATGTGTTTCGCTTGGTTTTGAAGCTAACTCGTTTGTTTCGCATGCAGTTGAAGCTAAATCATGTATAGCACAAGTATTTGAAGGCAAACCGTTTGCTTCACATGGATTTGAAGATATGCCTTCTACTTCGCATTGATTTGAAGCTAAATCATGTGTTTCGCTGTGATTTGAAGCTAACACGTTTGTTTCGCATGCAGTTGAAGCTAAATCATGTTTATCAAAAGTATTAGAAGCTAAACCATTTGTTTCGCATGGATTTGAAGATAAGCCTCCTACTTCGCATTGATTTGAAGCTAAGTCTTCTACTTCGCATTGATTTGGAGGTAAATCATGTGTTTCGCTTGGATTTGAAGCTAAGCCTTCTACTTCGCTTTGATTTGAAGCTAAATCATGTGTTTCGCTTGGTTTTGAAGCTAACTCGTTTGTTTCGCATGCAGTTGAAGCTAAATCATGCATATCACAAGTATTTGAAGCTAAACCATTTGTTTCGCATGAATTTGAATCTAAGCCTTCTACTTCGCATTGATTTGAAGCTAAGTCTTCTACTTCGCATTGATTTGGAGGTAAATCATGTGTTTCGCTTGGTTTTGAAACTAACTCGTTTGTTTCGCCTGCATTTGAAGCTGTTTCTTTTATATCGCAAGTATTTGAAGCTAAACCATTTGTTTCGGATGGATTTGAAGATAAGCCTTCTACTTCGCATTGATTTAAATCCAAATCATGTGTGTGGCATGGATTTGAAGCTCTATCACTTATATCGCAATTATCTGAAGATAAATCATTTGTTTCTCATGTGTTTAAAGCTAAGCCTTCTACTTCGCATTGATTGAAGCTAAATCATGTGTAGCGCATGGATTTGAAGCTAACTCGTTTGTTTCGCCTGCATTTGAAGCTAAATCATGTATATCACAAGTATTTGAATCTAAACCATTTGTTTCGCATTGATTTGAAGATAAGCTTTCTACTTCGCATTGATTTGAAACTAACTCGATTGTTTCGCCTGCATTTGCAGCTATATCACATATATCGCAATTATCTGATGATAAATCATATGTTTCTCATGTATTCGAACATAAGCCTTGTACTTCGCATTGATTTGAAGCTAAATCATGTGTTTCGCTTGGATTTGAAGCTATCACGTTTGTTTCGCATGCAGTTGAAGCTAAATCATGTATATCACAAGTATTTGAAGCTAAACCATTTGTTTCACATTGATTTGATGATTAGCATTCTACGTCGCAGTGATTTGAAGCTAAATCATATGTTTCGCATGGATTTGAAGCTAACTCGTTTTCTTCGCCTGTATTTGAAGATAAATCATATATATGACAAGTATTTGAAGCTAAACCATACGCTTCGCATGGATTTGAAGCAAAGCCTTCAACTTCGCATTGATTTGAAGATAAATCATGTGTTTCGCTTAGATTTGAAGCTAACACGTTTGTTTAGCATGCAGTTGAAGCTAAAACATGTACATCACAAGTATCTGGATCTAATTCATCTGTTTCGCAAGAATATGAAGCTATGAAGCTAATCCATGTGATTCGCATGAATTTGAAGCTAAATCATGTGTGTGGCATGGATTTGAAGCTCTATCACTTATATCGCAATTATCTGAAGATAAATCATTTGTTTCTCATGTGTTTAAAGCTAAGCCTTCTACTTCGCATTGATTTGAAGCTAAATCATGTGTAGCGCATGGATTTGAAGCTAACTCGTTTGTTTCGCCTGCATTTGAAGCTAAATCATGTATATCACAAGTATTTGAATCTAAACCATTGTTTCGCATTGATTTGAAGATAAGCTTTCTACTTCGCATTGATTTGAAACTAACTCGATTGTTTCGCCTGCATTTGCAGCTATATCACATATATCGCAATTATCTGATGATAAATCATATGTTTCTCATGTATTTGAACATAAGCCTTGTACTTCGCATTGATTTGAAGCTAAATCATGTGTTTCGCTGTGATTTGAAGCTAACTCGTTTGTATCGCATGCAGTTGAAGCTAAATCATGTTTATCAAAAGTATTAGAAGCTAAACCATTTGTTTCGCATGGATTTGAAGATAAGCCTCCTACTTCGCATTGATTTGAAGCTAAGTCTTCTACTTCGCATTGATTTGGAGGTAAATCATGTGTTTCGCTTGGATTTGAAGCTAAGCCTTCTACTTCGCTTTGATTTGAAGCTAAATCATGTGTTTCGCTTGGTTTTGAAGCTAACTCGTTTGTTTCGCATGCAGTTGAAGCTCAATCATGCATATCACAAGTATTTGAAGCTAAACCATTTGTTTCGCATGAATTTGAACCTAAGCCTTCTACTTCGCATTGATTTGAAGCTAAGTCTTCTACTTCGCATTGATTTGGAGGTAAATCATGTGTTTCGCTTGGTTTTGAAGCTAACTCGTTTGTTTCGCATGCAGTTGAAGCTAAATCATGCATATCACAAGTATTTGAAGCTAAACCATTTGTTTCGCATGAATTTGAATCTAAGCCTTCTACTTCGCATTGATTTGAAGCTAACTCTTCAAACTTCGCATTGATCTGGAGGTAAATCATGTGTTTCGCTTGGATTTGAAGCTAACTCGTTTGTTTCGATTGCAGTTGAAGCTAAATCATGTTCATCACAAGTATCTGAATATAAACCATCTGTGTCGCATGAATATTGAGCTAAACCATGTATTTCGCATGAATTTGAAGCTAAATGATGTGTTTCGCATGGATATGAAGCTAACTCTTTTGTTTCGCCTGTATTTGAAGATAAATCATGTATATCACAAGTATTTGAAGCTAAACCATTTGTTTCGGATTGATTTGAAGATAAGCTTTCTACTTCGCATTGATTTGAAACTAACTCGATTGTTTCGCCTGCATTTGCAGCTATATCACATATATCGCAATTATCTGATGATAAATCATATGTTTCTCATGTATTTGAACATAAGCCTTGTACTTCGCATTGATTTGAAGCTAAATCATGTGTTTCGCTTGGATTTGAAGCTATCACGTTTGTTTCGCATGCAGTTGAAGCTAAATCATGTATATCACAAGTATTTGAAGCTAAAACATTCGCTTCGCATGGGTTTGAAGCAAAACTTTCATCTTCGCATTGATTTGAAGCTAAATCATGCGTTTCGCTTGGATTTGAAGCTAACACGTTTGTTTCGCATGCAGTTGAAGCTAAAACATGTACATCACAAGTATCTGGATCTAATCCATCCGTTTCGCAAGAATATGAATCTATGAAGCTAATCCATGTGATTCGCTTGAATTTGAAGCTAAATCATGTGTTTCGCATGGATTTCAAGCTGCATCACTTATATCGCAATTATCTGTAGATAAATCATTTGTTTCTCATGTGTTTGAAGCTAAGCCTTCTACTTCGCATTGATTCGAAGCTTAAATCATGTGAATCGCATGAATTCGAAGCTAACTCGTTTGTTTCGCCTGCATTTGAAGTTAAATCATGTATATCACAAGTATTTGAAGCTAAAACATTCGCTTCGCATGGGTTTGAAGCAAAACTTTCATCTTCGCATTGATTTGAAGATAAATCATGCGTTTCGCTAGGATTTGAAGCTAACACGTTTGTTTCGCATGCAGTTGAAGCTAAAACATGTACATCACAAGTATCTGGATCTAATCCATCCGTTTCGCAAGAATATGAATCTATGAAGCTAATCCATGTGATTCGCTTGAATTTGAAGCTAAATCATGTGTTTCGCATGGATTTCAAGCTGCATCACTTATATCGCAATTATCTGTAGATAAATCATTTGTTTCTCATGTGTTTGAAGCTAAGCCTTCTACTTCGCATTGATTCGAAGCTAAATCATGTGAATCGCATGGATTTGAAGCTAACTCGTTGATTCGCATGCAGTTGAAGCTAAATCATGTATATCACGAGTATTTGAAGCTAAACCATTTGTTTCGGATTGATTTGAAGCTAAGCTTCTACTTCGCATTGATTTGATGCTAAATCATATGTTTCGCATGGATTTGAAACTAACTCGTTTGTTTCGCCTGCATTTGAAGCTGTTTCTTTTATATCGCAAGTATTTGAAGCTAAACCATTTGTTTCGGATGGATTTGAAGATAAGCCTTCTACTTCGCATTGATTTAAATCCAAATCGTGTGTATGGGCATGGATTTGAAGCTGTATCACTTATATCGCAATTATCTGAAGATAAATCATTTGTTTCTCATGTGTTTGAAGCTAAGCCTTCTACTTCGCATTGATTCGAAGCTAAATCATGTGAATCGCATGGATTTGAAGCTAACTCGTTTGATTCGACTGCATTTGAAGCTAACTCGTTTGATTCGACTGCATTTGAAGCTAAATCATGTATATCACAAGTATTTGAATCTAAACCATTTGTTTCGCATTGATTTGAAGATAAGTTTTCTACTTCGCATTGATTTGAAGCTAACTCGATTGTTTCGCCTGCATTTGCAGCTATATCACATATATCGCAATTATCTGATGATAAATCATATGTTTCTC
Organism: Megalopta genalis; assembly: GCF_051020955.1. Taxonomy (NCBI): domain Eukaryota; kingdom Metazoa; phylum Arthropoda; class Insecta; order Hymenoptera; family Halictidae; genus Megalopta; species Megalopta genalis. The sequence continues at coordinate 149,829 of NW_027476585.1, read as the reverse complement.
ATGTATTTGAACATAAGCCTTGTACTTCGCATTGATTTGAAGCTAAATCATGTGTTTCGCATGGATTTGAAGCTAACTCGTTTGTATCGCATGCAGTTGAAGCTAAATCATGTATATCTCAAGTATTTGAAGCTAAACCATCTGTTTCGCATGGATTTGAAGATAAGTCTCCTACTTCGCATTAATTTGAAGCTAACTCGATTGATTCGACTGCATTTGAATCTATATCACTTATCTCGCAATTATCTGTAGATAAATCATTTGCTTCTCATGTATTTGAAGCTAAGCCGTCTATTTCGCACTGATTTGAAGCTAAATCATATGTTTGCATGGATTTGAAGCTAACTCGTTTTATTCGCCTGTATTTAAAGATAAATCATGTATATCACAAGTATTTGGAGCTAAACCATTCGCTTCGCACGTATTTGAAGCAAAGCCTTCAACTTCGCATTGATTTGAAGATAAATCATGTGTTTCGCTTGGATTTGAAGCTATCACGTTTGTTTCGCATGCAGTTGAAGCTAAATCATGTATATCACAAGTATTTGAAGCTAAACCATTGTTTCACATTGATTTGATGATTTGCATTCTACGTCGCATTGATTTGAAGCTAAATCATATGTTTCGCATGGATTTGAAGCTAACTCGTTTTCTTCGCCTGTATTTGAAGATAAATCATATATATGACAAGTATTTGAAGCTAAACCATACGCTTCGCATGGATTTGAAGCAAAGCCTTCAACTTCGCATTGATTTGAAGATAAATCATGTGTTTCGCTTAGATTTGAAGCTAACACGTTTGTTTATCATGCAGTTGAAGCTAAAACATGTACATCACAAGTATCTGGATCTAATTCATCTGTTTCGCAAGAATATGAAGCTATGAAGCTAATCCATGTGATTCGCATGAATTTGAAGCTAAATCATGTGTGTGGCATGGATTTGAAGCTCTATCACTTATATCGCAATTATCTGAAGATAAATCATTTGTTTCTCATGTGTTTAAAGCTAAGCCTTCTACTTCGCATTGATTTGAAGCTAAATCATGTGTAGCGCATGGATTTGAAGCTAACTCGTTGTTTCGCCTGCATTTGAAGCTAAATCATGTATATCACAAGTATTTGAATCTAAACCATTTGTTTCGCATTGATTTGAAGATAAGCTTTCTACTTCGCATTGATTTGAAACTAACTCGATTGTTTCGCCTGCATTTGCAGCTATATCACATATATCGCAATTATCTGATGATAAATCATATGTTTCTCATGTATTTGAACATAAGCCTTGTACTTCGCATTGATTTGAAGCTAAATCATGTGTTTCGCTGTGATTTGAAGCTAACACGTTTGTTTCGCATGCAGTTGAAGCTAAATCATGTTTATCAAAAGTATTAGAAGCTAAACCATTTGTTTCGCATGGATTTGAAGATAAGCCTCCTACTTCGCATTGATTTGAAGCTAAGTCTTCTACTTCGCATTGATTTGGAGGTAAATCATGTGTTTCGCTTGGATTTGAAGCTAAGCCTTCTACTTCGCTTTGATTTGAAGCTAAATCATGTGTTTCGCTTGGTTTTGAAGCTAACTCGTTTGTTTCGCATGCAGTTGAAGCTCAATCATGCATATCACAAGTATTTGAAGCTAAACCATTTGTTTCGCATGAATTTGAACCTAAGCCTTCTACTTCGCATTGATTTGAAGCTAAGTCTTCTACTTCGCATTGATTTGGAGGTAAATCATGTGTTTCGCTTGGTTTTGAAGCTAACTCGTTTGTTTCGCATGCAGTTGAAGCTAAATCATGCATATCACAAGTATTTGAAGCTAAACCATTTGTTTCGCATGAATTTGAATCTAAGCTTCTACTTCGCATTGATTTGAAGCTAACTCTTCAAACTTCGCATTGATCTGGAGGTAAATCATGTGTTTCGCTTGGATTTGAAGCTAACTCGTTTGTTTCGATTGCAGTTGAAGCTAAATCATGTTCATCACAAGTATCTGAATATAAACCATCTGTGTCGCATGAATATTGAGCTAAACCATGTATTTCGCATGAATTTGAAGCTAAATGATGTGTTTCGCATGGATATGAAGCTAACTCTTTGTTTCGCCTGTATTTGAAGATAAATCATGTATATCACAAGTATTTGAAGCTAAACCATTTGTTTCGGATTGATTTGAAGATAAGCTTTCTACTTCGCATTGATTTGAAACTAACTCGATTGTTTCGCCTGCATTTGCAGCTATATCACATATATCGCAATTATCTGATGATAAATCATATGTTTCTCATGTATTTGAACATAAGCCTTGTACTTCGCATTGATTTGAAGCTAAATCATGTGTTTCGCTTGGATTTGAAGCTATCACGTTTGTTTCGCATGCAGTTGAAGCTAAATCATGTATATCACAAGTATTTGAAGCTAAAACATTCGCTTCGCATGGGTTTGAAGCAAAACTTTCATCTTCGCATTCATTTGAAGATAAATCATGCGTTTCGCTTGGATTTGAAGCTAACACGTTTGTTTCGCATGCAGTTGAAGCTAAAACATGTACATCACAAGTATCTGGATCTAATCCATCCGTTTCGCAAGAATATGAATCTATGAAGCTAATCCATGTGATTCGCTTGAATTTGAAGCTAAATCATGTGTTTCGCATGGATTTCAAGCTGCATCACTTATATCGCAATTATCTGTAGATAAATCATTTGTTTCTCATGTGTTTGAAGCTAAGCCTTCTACTTCGCATTGATTCGAAGCTAAATCATGTGAATCGCATGAATTCGAAGCTAACTCGTTTGTTTCGCCTGCATTTGAAGTTAAATCATGTATATCACAAGTATTTGAAGCTAAAACATTCGCTTCGCATGGGTTTGAAGCAAAACTTTCATCTTCGCATTGATTTGAAGATAAATCATGCGTTTCGCTTGGATTTGAAGCTAACACGTTTGTTTCATGCAGTTGAAGCTAAAACATGTACATCACAAGTATCTAGATCTAATCCATCCGTTTCGCAAGGTTATGAATCTATGAAGCTAATCCATGTGATTCGCTTGAATTTGAAGCTAAATCATGTGTTTCGCATGGATTTCAAGCTGCATCACTTATATCGCAATTATCTGTAGATAAATCATTTGTTTCTCATGTGTTTGAAGCTAAGCCTTCTACTTCGCATTGATTTGATGCTAAATCATATGTTTCGCATGGATTTGAAACTAACTCGTTTGTTTCGCCTGCATTTGAAGCTGTTTCTTTTATATCGCAAGTATTTGAAGCTAAACCATTTGTTTCGGATGGATTTGAAGATAAGCCTTCTACTTCGCATTGATTTAAATCCAAATCGTGTGTATGGCATGGATTTGAAGCTGTATCACTTATATCGCAATTATCTGAAGATAAATCATTTGTTTCTCATGTGTTTGAAGCTAAGCCTTCTACTTCGCATTGATTCGAAGCTAAATCATGTGAATCGCATGGATTTGAAGCTAACTCGTTTGATTCGACTGCATTTGAAGCTAACTCGTTTGATTCGACTGCATTTGAAGCTAAATCATGTATATCACAAGTATTTGAATCTAAACCATTTGTTTCGCATTGATTTGAAGATAAGTTTTCTACTTCGCATTGATTTGAAGCTAACTCGATTGTTTCGCCTGCATTTGCAGCTATATCACATATATCGCAATTATCTGATGATAAATCATATGTTTCTCATGTATTTGAACATAAGCCTTGTACTTCGCATTGATTTGAAGCTAAATCATGTGTTTCGCATGGATTTGAAGCTAACTCGTTTGTATCGCATGCAGTTGAAGCTAAATCATGTATATCTCAAGTATTTGAAGCTAAACCATCTGTTTCGCATGGATTTGAAGATAAGTCTCCTACTTCGCATTAATTTGAAGCTAACTCGATTGATTCGACTGCATTTGAATCTATATCACTTATCTCGCAATTATCTGTAGATAAATCATTTGCTTCTCATGTATTTGAAGCTAAGCCCGTCAATTTCGCACTGATTTGAAGCTAAATCATATGTTTGCATGGATTTGAAGCTAACTCGTTTTATTCGCCTGTATTTAAAGATAAATCATGTATATCACAAGTATTTGGAGCTAAACCATTCGCTTCGCACGTATTTGAAGCAAAGCCTTCAACTTCGCATTGATTTGAAGATAAATCATGTGTTTCGCTTGGATTTGAAGCTATCACGTTTGTTTCGCATGCAGTTGAAGCTAAATCATGTATATCACAAGTATTTGAAGCTAAACCATTTGTTTCACATTGATTTGATGATTTGCATTCTACGTCGCATTGATTTGAAGCTAAATCATATGTTTCGCATGGATTTGAAGCTAACTCGTTTTCTTCGCCTGTATTTGAAGATAAATCATATATATGACAAGTATTTGAAGCTAAAACCATACGCTTCGCATGGATTTGAAGCAAAGCCTTCAACTTCGCATTGATTTGAAGATAAATCATGTGTTTCGCTTAGATTTGAAGCTAACACGTTTGTTTATCATGCAGTTGAAGCTAAAACATGTACATCACAAGTATCTGGATCTAATTCATCTGTTTCGCAAGAATATGAAGCTATGAAGCTAATCCATGTGATTCGCATGAATTTGAAGCTAAATCATGTGTGTGGCATGGATTTGAAGCTCTATCACTTATATCGCAATTATCTGAAGATAAATCATTTGTTTCTCATGTGTTTAAAGCTAAGCCTTCTACTTCGCATTGATTTGAAGCTAAATCATGTGTAGCGCATGGATTTGAAGCTAACTCGTTTGTTTCGCCTGCATTTGAAGCTAAATCATGTATATCACAAGTATTTGAATCTAAACCATTTGTTTCGCATTGATTTGAAGATAAGCTTTCTACTTCGCATTGATTTGAAAACTAACTCGATTGTTTTCGCCTGCATTTGCAGCTATATCACATATATCGCAATTATCTGATGATAAATCATATGTTTCTCATGTATTTGAACATAAGCCTTGTACTTCGCATTGATTTGAAGCTAAATCATGTGTTTCGCTGTGATTTGAAGCTAACACGTTTGTTTCGCATGCAGTTGAAGCTAAATCATGTTTATCAAAAGTATTAGAAGCTAAACCATTTGTTTCGCATGGATTTGAAGATAAGCCTCCTACTTCGCATTGATTTGAAGCTAAGTCTTCTACTTCGCATTGATTTGGAGGTAAATCATGTGTTTCGCTTGGATTTGAAGCTAAGCCTTCTACTTCGCTTTGATTTGAAGCTAAATCATGTGTTTCGCTTGGTTTTGAAGCTAACTCGTTTGTTTCGCATGCAGTTGAAGCTCAATCATGCATATCACAAGTATTTGATAGCTAAACCATTTGTTTCGCATGAATTTGAACCTAAGCCTTCTACTTCGCATTGATTTGAAGCTAAGTCTTCTACTTCGCATTGATTTGGAGGTAAATCATGTGTTTCGCTTGGTTTTGAAGCTAACTCGTTTGTTTCGCATGCAGTTGAAGCTAAATCATGCATATCACAAGTATTTGAAGCTAAACCATTTGTTTCGCATGAATTTGAATCTAAGCCTTCTACTTCGCATTGATTTGAAGCTAACTCTTCAAACTTCGCATTGATCTGGAGGTAAATCATGTGTTTCGCTTGGATTTGAAGCTAACTCGTTTGTTTCGATTGCAGTTGAAGCTAAATCATGTTCATCACAAGTATCTGAATATAAACCATCTGTGTCGCATGAATATTGAGCTAAACCATGTATTTCGCATGAATTTGAAGCTAAATGATGTGTTTCGCATGGATATGAAGCTAACTCTTTTGTTTCGCCTGTATTTGAAGATAAATCATGTATATCACAAGTATTTGAAGCTAAACCATTTGTTTCGGATTGATTTGAAGATAAGCTTTCTACTTCGCATTGATTTGAAACTAACTCGATTGTTTCGCCTGCATTTGCAGCTATATCACATATATCGCAATTATCTGATGATAAATCATATGTTTCTCATGTATTTGAACATAAGCCTTGTACTTCGCATTGATTTGAAGCTAAATCATGTGTTTCGCTTGGATTTGAAGCTATCACGTTTGTTTCGCATGCAGTTGAAGCTAAATCATGTATATCACAAGTATTTGAAGCTAAAACATTCGCTTCGCATGGGTTTGAAGCAAAACTTTCATCTTCGCATTCATTTGAAGATAAATCATGCGTTTCGCTTGGATTTGAAGCTAACACGTTTGTTTCGCATGCAGTTGAAGCTAAAACATGTACATCACAAGTATCTGGATCTAATCCATCCGTTTCGCAAGAATATGAATCTATGAAGCTAATCCATGTGATTCGCTTGAATTTGAAGCTAAATCATGTTTCGCATGGATTTCAAGCTGCATCACTTATATCGCAATTATCTGTAGATAAATCATTTGTTTCTCATGTGTTTGAAGCTAAGCCTTCTACTTCGCATTGATTCGAAGCTAAATCATGTGAATCGCATGAATTCGAAGCTAACTCGTTTGTTTCGCCTGCATTTGAAGTTAAATCATGTATATCACAAGTATTTGAAGCTAAAACATTCGCTTCGCATGGGTCTTGAAGCAAAACTTTCATCTTCGCATTGATTTGAAGATAAATCATGCGTTTCGCTTGGATTTGAAGCTAACACGTTTGTTTCGCATGCAGTTGAAGCTAAAACATGTACATCACAAGTATCTAGATCTAATCCATCCGTTTCGCAAGGTTATGAATCTATGAAGCTAATCCATGTGATTCGCTTGAATTTGAAGCTAAATCATGTGTTTCGCATGGATTTCAAGCTGCATCACTTATATCGCAATTATCTGTAGATAAATCATTTGTTTCTCATGTGTTTGAAGCTAAGCCTTCTACTTCGCATTGATTTGATGCTAAATCATATGTTTCGCATGGATTTGAAACTAACTCGTTTGTTTCGCCTGCATTTGAAGCTGTTTCTTTTATATCGCAAGTATTTGAAGCTAAACCATTTGTTTCGGATGGATTTGAAGATAAGCCTTCTACTTCGCATTGATTTAAATCCAAATCGTGTGTATGGCATGGATTTGAAGCTGTATCACTTATATCGCAATTATCTGAAGATAAATCATTTGTTTCTCATGTGTTTGAAGCTAAGCCTTCTACTTCGCATTGATTCGAAGCTAAATCATGTGAATCGCATGGATTTGAAGCTAACTCGTTTGATTCGACTGCATTTGAAGCTAACTCGTTTGATTCGACTGCATTTGAAGCTAAATCATGTATATCACAAGTATTTTGAATCTAAACCATTTGTTTCGCATTGATTTGAAGATAAGTTTTCTACTTCGCATTGATTTGAAGCTAACTCGATTGTTTCGCCTGCATTTGCAGCTATATCACATATATCGCAATTATCTGATGATAAATCATATGTTTCTCATGTATTTGAACATAAGCCTTGTACTTCGCATTGATTTGAAGCTAAATCATGTGTTTCGCATGGATTTGAAGCTAACTCGTTTGTATCGCATGCAGTTGAAGCTAAATCATGTATATCTCAAGTATTTGAAGCTAAACCATCTGTTTCGCATGGATTTGAAGATAAGTCTCCTACTTCGCATTAATTTGAAGCTAACTCGATTGATTCGACTGCATTTGAATCTATATCACTTATCTCGCAATTATCTGTAGATAAATCATTTGCTTCTCATGTATTTGAAGCTAAGCCGTCAATTTCGCACTGATTTGAAGCTAAATCATATGTTTGCATGGATTTGAAGCTAACTCGTTTTATTCGCCTGTATTTAAAGATAAATCATGTATATCACAAGTATTTGGAGCTAAACCATTCGCTTCGCACGTATTTGAAGCAAAGCCTTCAACTTCGCATTGATTTGAAGATAAATCATGTGTTTCGCTTGGATTTGAAGCTATCACGTTTGTTTCGCATGCAGTTGAAGCTAAATCATGTATATCACAAGTATTTGAAGCTAAACCATTTGTTTCACATTGATTTGATGATTTGCATTCTACGTCGCATTGATTTGAAGCTAAATCATATGTTTCGCGTGGATTTGAAGCTAACTCGTTTTCTTCGCCTGTATTTGAAGATAAATCATATATATGACAAGTATTTGAAGCTAAACCATACGCTTCGCATGGATTTGAAGCAAAGCCTTCAACTTCGCATTGATTTGAAGATAAATCATGTGTTTCGCTTAGATTTGAAGCTAACACGTTTGTTTATCATGCAGTTGAAGCTAAAACATGTACATCACAAGTATCTGGATCTAATTCATCTGTTTCGCAAGAATATGAAGCTATGAAGCTAATCCATGTGATTCGCATGAATTTGAAGCTAAATCATGTGTGTGGCATGGATTTGAAGCTCTATCACTTATATCGCAATTATCTGAAGATAAATCATTTGTTTCTCATGTGTTTAAAGCTAAGCCTTCTACTTCGCATTGATTTGAAGCTAAATCATGTGTAGCGCATGGATTTGAAGCTAACTCGTTTGTTTCGCCTGCATTTGAAGCTAAATCATGTATATCACAAGTATTTGAATCTAAACCATTTGTTTCGCATTGATTTGAAGATAAGCTTTCTACTTCGCATTGATTTGAAACTAACTCGATTGTTTCGCCTGCATTTGCAGCTATATCACATATATCGCAATTATCTGATGATAAATCATATGTTTCTCATGTATTTGAACATAAGCCTTGTACTTCGCATTGATTTGAAGCTAAATCATGTGTTTCGCTGTGATTTGAAGCTAACACGTTTGTTTCGCATGCAGTTGAAGCTAAATCATGTTTATCAAAAGTATTAGAAGCTAAACCATTTGTTTCGCATGGATTTGGAGATAAGCCTCCTACTTCGCATTGATTTGAAGCTAAGTCTTCTACTTCGCATTGATTTGGAGGTAAATCATGTGTTTCGCTTGGATTTGAAGCTAAGCCTTCTACTTCGCTTTGATTTGAAGCTAAATCATGTGTTTCGCTTGGTTTTGAAGCTAACTCGTTTGTTTCGCATGCAGTTGAAGCTCAATCATGCATATCACAAGTATTTGAAGCTAAACCATTTGTTTCGCATGAATTTGAACCTAAGCCTTCTACTTCGCATTGATTTGAAGCTAAGTCTTCTACTTCGCATTGATTTGGAGGTAAATCATGTGTTTCGCTTGGTTTTGAAGCTAACTCGTTTGTTTCGCATGCAGTTGAAGCTAAATCATGCATATCACAAGTATTTGAAGCTATAACCATTTGTTTCGCATGAATTTGAATCTAAGCCTTCTACTTCGCATTGATTTGAAGCTAACTCTTCAAACTTCGCATTGATCTGGAGGTAAATCATGTGTTTCGCTTGGATTTGAAGCTAACTCGTTTGTTTCGATTGCAGTTGAAGCTAAATCATGTTCATCACAAGTATCTGAATATAAACCATCTGTGTCGCATGAATATTGAGCTAAACCATGTATTTCGCATGAATTTGAAGCTAAATGATGTGTTTCGCATGGATATGAAGCTAACTCTTTTGTTTCGCCTGTATTTGAAGATAAATCATGTATATCACAAGTATTTGAAGCTAAACCATTTGTTTCGGATTGATTTGAAGATAAGCTTTCTACTTCGCATTGATTTGAAACTAACTCGATTGTTTCGCCTGCATTTGCAGCTATATCACATATATCGCAATTATCTGATGATAAATCATATGTTTCTCATGTATTTGAACATAAGCCTTGTACTTCGCATTGATTTGAAGCTAAATCATGTGTTTCGCTTGGATTTGAAGCTATCACGTTTGTTTCGCATGCAGTTGAAGCTAAATCATGTATATCACAAGTATTTGAAGCTAAAACATTCGCTTCGCATGGGTTTGAAGCAAAACTTTCATCTTCGCATTGATTTGAAGATAAATCATGCGTTTCGCTTGGATTTGAAGCTAACACGTTTGTTTCGCATGCAGTTGAAGCTAAAACATGTACATCACAAGTATCTGGATCTAATCCATCCGTTTCGCAAGAATATGAATCTATGAAGCTAATCCATGTGATTCGCTTGAATTTGAAGCTAAATCATGTTTCGCATGGATTTCAAGCTGCATCACTTATATCGCAATTATCTGTAGATAAATCATTTGTTTCTCATGTGTTTGAAGCTAAGCCTTCTACTTCGCATTGATTCGAAGCTAAATCATGTGAATCGCATGAATTCGAAGCTAACTCGTTTGTTTCGCCTGCATTTGAGAGTTAAATCATTTATATCACAAGTATTTGAAGCTAAAACATTCGCTTCGCATGGGTTTGAAGCAAAACTTTCATCTTCGCATTGATTTGAAGATAAATCATGCGTTTCGCTTGGATTTGAAGCTAACACGTTTGTTTCGCATGCAGTTGAAGCTAAAACATGTACATCACAAGTATCTAGATCTAATCCATCCGTTTCGCAAGGTTATGAATCTATGAAGCTAATCCATGTGATTCGCTTGAATTTGAAGCTAAATCATGTGTTTCGCATGGATTTCAAGCTGCATCACTTATATCGCAATTATCTGTAGATAAATCATTTGTTTCTCATGTGTTTGAAGCTAAGCCTTCTACTTCGCATTGATTCGAAGCTAAATCATGTGAATCGCATGGATTTGAAGCTAACTCGTTTGATTCGCATGCAGTTGAAGCTAAATCATGTATATCACGAGTATTTGAAGCTAAACCATTTGTTTCGGATTGATTTTGAAGCTAAGCCTTCTACTTCGCATTGATTTGATGCTAAATCATATGTTTCGCATGGATTTGAAACTAACTCGTTTGTTTCGCCTGCATTTGAAGCTGTTTCTTTTATATCGCAAGTATTTGAAGCTAAACCATTTGTTTCGGATGGATTTGAAGATAAGCCTTCTACTTCGCATTGATTTAAATCCAAATCGTGTGTATGGCATGGATTTGAAGCTGTATCACTTATATCGCAATTATCTGAAGATAAATCATTTGTTTCTCATGTGTTTGAAGCTAAGCCTTCTACTTCGCATTGATTCGAAGCTAAATCATGTGAATCGCATGGATTTGAAGCTAACTCGTTTGATTCGACTGCATTTGAAGCTAACTCGTTTGATTCGACTGCATTTGAAGCTAAATCATGTATATCACAAGTATTTGAATCTAAACCATTTGTTTCGCATTGATTTGAAGATAAGTTTTCTACTTCGCATTGATTTGAAGCTAACTCGATTGTTTCGCCTGCATTTGCAGCTATATCACATATATCGCAATTATCTGATGATAAATCATATGTTTCTCATGTATTTGAACATAAGCCTTGTACTTCGCATTGATTCGAAGCTAAATCATGTGTTTCGCATGGATTTGAAGCTAACTCGTTTGTATCGCATGCAGTTGAAGCTAAATCATGTATATCTCAAGTATTTGAAGCTAAACCATCTGTTTCGCATGGATTTGAAGATAAGTCTCCTACTTCGCATTAATTTGAAGCTAACTCGATTGATTCGACTGCATTTGAATCTATATCACTTATCTCGCAATTATCTGTAGATAAATCATTTGCTTCTCATGTATTTGAAGCTAAGCCGTCTATTTCGCACTGATTTGAAGCTAAATCATATGTTTGCATGGATTTGAAGCTAACTCGTTTTATTCGCCTGTATTTAAAGATAAATCATGTATATCACAAGTATTTGGAGCTAAACATTCGCTTCGCACGTATTTGAAGCAAAGCCTTCAACTTCGCATTGATTTGAAGATAAATCATGTGTTTCGCTTGGATTTGAAGCTATCACGTTTGTTTCGCATGCAGTTGAAGCTAAATCATGTATATCACAAGCATTTGAAGCTAAACCATTTGTTTCACATTGATTTTGATGATTTGCATTCTACGTCGCATTGATTTGAAGCTAAATCATATGTTTCGCATGGATTTGAAGCTAACTCGTTTTCTTCGCCTGTATTTGAAGATAAATCATATATATGACAAGTATTTGAAGCTAAACCATACGCTTCGCATGGATGTGAAGCAAAGCCTTCAACTTCGCATTGATTTGAAGATAAATCATGTGTTTCGCTTAGATTTGAAGCTAACACGTTTGTTTAGCATGCAGTTGAAGCTAAAACATGTACATCACAAGTATCTGGATCTAATTCATCTGTTTCGCAAGAATATGAAGCTATGAAGCTAATCCATGTGATTCGCATGAATTTGAAGCTAAATCATGTGTGTGGCATGGATTTGAAGCTCTATCACTTATATCGCAATTATCTGAAGATAAATCATTTGTTTCTCATGTGTTTAAAGCTAAGCCTTCTACTTCGCATTGATTTGAAGCTAAATCATGTGTAGCGCATGGATTTGAAGCTAACTCGTTTGTTTCGCCTGCATTTGAAGCTAAATCATGTATATCACAAGTATTTGAATCTAAACCATTTGTTTCGCATTGATTTGAAGATAAGCTTTTCTACTTCGCATTGATTTGAAACTAACTCGATTGTTTCGCCTGCATTTGCAGCTATATCACATATATCGCAATTATCTGATGATAAATCATATGTTTCTCATGTATTTGAACATAAGCCTTTTACTTCGCATTGATTTGAAGCTAAATCATGTGTTTCGCTGTGATTTGAAGCTAACACGTTTGTTTCGCATGCAGTTGAAGCTAAATCATGTTTATCAAAAGTATTAGAAGCTAAACCATTTGTTTCGCATGGATTTGAAGATAAGCCTCCTACTTCGCATTGATTTGAAGCTAAGTCTTCTACTTCGCATTGATTTGGAGGTAAATCATGTGTTTCGCTTGGATTTGAAGCTAAGCCTTCTACTTCGCTTTGATTTGAAGCTAAATCATGTGTTTCGCTTGGTTTTGAAGCTAACTCGTTTGTTCCGCATGCAGTTGAAGCTCAATCATGCATATCACAAGTATTTGAAGCTAAACCATTTGTTTCGCATGAATTTGAACCTAAGCCTTCTACTTCGCATTGATTTGAAGCTAAGTCTTCTACTTCGCATTGATTTGGAGGTAAATCATGTGTTTCGCTTGGTTTTGAAGCTAACTCGTTTGTTTCGCATGCAGTTGAAGCTAAATCATGCATATCACAAGTATTTGAAGCTAAACCATTTGTTTCGCATGAATTTGGAATCTAAGCCTTCTACTTCGCATTGATTTGAAGCTAAGTCTTCAAACTTCGCATTGATCTGGAGGTAAATCGTGTGTTTCGCTTGGATTTGAAGCTAACTCGTTTGTTTCGATTTCAGTTGAAGCTAAATCATGTTCATCACAAGTATCTGAATATAAACCATCTGTGTCGCATGAATATTGAGCTAAACCATGTATTTCGCATGAATTTGAAGCTAAATGATGTGTTTCGCATGGATATGAAGCTAACTCTTTTGTTTCGCCTGTATTTGAAGATAAATCATGTATATCACAAGTATTTGAAGCTAAACCATTTGTTTCGGATTGATTTGAAGATAAGCTTTCTACTTCGCATTGATTTGAAACTAACTCGATTGTTTCGCCTGCATTTGCAGCTATATCACATATATCGCAATTATCTGATGATAAATCATATGTTTCTCATGTATTTGAACATAAGCCTTGTACTTCGCATTGATTTGAAGCTAAATCATGTGTTTCGCTTGGATTTGAAGCTAACACGTTTGTTTCGCATGCAGTTGAAGCTAAATCATGTATATCACAAGTATTTGAAGCTAAAACATTCGCTTCGCATGGGTTTGAAGCAAAACTTTCATCTTCGCATTGATTTGAAGATAAATCATGCGTTTCGCTTGGATTTGAAGCTAACACGTTTGTTTCGCATGCAGTTGAAGCTAAAACATGTACATCACAAGTATCTGGATCTAATCCATCCGTTTCGCAAGAATATGAATCTATGAAGCTAATCCATGTGATTCGCTTGAATTTGAAGCTAAATCATGTGTTTCGCATAGATTTCAAGCTGCATCACTTATATCGCAATTATCTGTAGATAAATCATTTGTTTCTCATGTGTTTGAAGCTAAGCCTTCTACTTCGCATTGATTCGAAGCTAAATCATGTGAATCGCATGGATTTGAAGCTAACTCGTTTGATTCGCATGCAGTTGAAGCTAAATCATGTATATCACGAGTATTTGAAGCTAAACCATTTGTTTCGGATTGATTTGAAGCTAAGCCTTCTACTTCGCATTGATTTGATGCTAAATCATATGTTTCGCATGAATTTGAAACTAACTCGTTTGTTTCGCCTGCATTTGAAGCTGTTTCTTTTATATCGCAAGTATTTGAAGCTAAACCATTTGTTTCGGATGGATTTGAAGATAAGCCTTCTACTTCGCATTGATTTAAATCCAAATCGTGTGTATGGCATGGATTTGAAGCTGTATCACTTATATCGCAATTATCTGAAGATAAATCATTTGTTTCTCATGTGTTTGAAGCTAAGCCTTCTACTTCGCATTGATTCGAAGCTAAATCAATGTGAATCGCATGGATTTGAAGCTAACTCGTTTGATTCGACTGCATTTGAAGCTAACTCGTTTGATTCGACTGCATTTGAAGCTAAATCATGGTATATCACAAGTATTTGAATCTAAACCATTTGTTTCGCATTGATTTGAAGATAAGTTTTCTACTTCGCATTGATTTGAAGCTAACTCGATTGTTTCGCCTGCATTTGCAGCTATATCACATATATCGCAATTATCTGATGATAAATCATATGTTTCTCATGTATTTGAACATAAGCCTTGTACTTCGCATTGATTTGAAGCTAAATCATGTGTTTCGCATGGATTTGAAGCTAACTCGTTTGTAATCGCATGCAGTTGAAGCTAAATCATGTATATCTCAAGTATTTGAAGCTAAACCATCTGTTTCGCATGGATTTGAAGATAAGTCTCCTACTTCGCATTAATTTGAAGCTAACTCGATTGATTCGACTGCATTTGAATCTATATCACTTATCTCGCAATTATCTGTAGATAAATCATTTGCTTCTCATGTATTTGAAGCTAAGCCGTCAATTTCGCACTGATTTGAAGCTAAATCATATGTTTCGCATGGATTTGAAGCTAACTCGTTTTCTTCGCCTGTATTTGAAGATAAATCATATATATGACAAGTATTTGAAGCTAAACCATACGCTTCGCATGGATTTGAAGCAAAGCCTTCAACTTCGCATTGATTTGAAGATAAATCATGTGTTTCGCTTAGATTTGAAGCTAACACGTTTGTTTATCATGCAGTTGAAGCTAAAACATGTACATCACAAGTATCTGGATCTAATTCATCTGTTTCGCAAGAATATGAAGCTATGAAGCTAATCCATGTGATTCGCATGAATTTGAAGCTAAATCATGTGTGTGGCATGGATTTGAAGCTCTATCACTTATATCGCAATTATCTGAAGATAAATCATTTGTTTCTCATGTGTTTAAAGCTAAGCCTTCTACTTCGCATTGATTTGAAGCTAAATCATGTGTAGCGCATGGATTTGAAGCTAACTCGTTTGTTTCGCCTGCATTTGAAGCTAAATCATGTATATCACAAGTATTTGAATCTAAACCATTGTTTCGCATTGATTTGAAGATAAGCTTTCTACTTCGCATTGATTTGAAACTAACTCGATTGTTTCGCCTGCATTTGCAGCTATATCACATATATCGCAATTATCTGATGATAAATCATATGTTTCTCATGTATTTGAACATAAGCCTTGTACTTCGCATTGATTTGAAGCTAAATCATGTGTTTCGCTGTGATTTGAAGCTAACACGTTTGTTTCGCATGCAGTTGAAGCTAAATCATGTTTATCAAAAGTATTAGAAGCTAAACCATTTGTTTCGCATGGATTTGAAGATAAGCCTCCTACTTCGCATTGATTTGAAGCTAAGTCTTCTACTTCGCATTGATTTGGAGGTAAATCATGTGTTTCGCTTGGATTTGAAGCTAAGCCTTCTACTTCGCTTTGATTTGAAGCTAAATCATGTGTTTCGCTTGGTTTTGAAGCTAACTCGTTTGTTTCGCATGCAGTTGAAGCTCAATCATGCATATCACAAGTATTTGAAGCTAAACCATTTGTTTCGCATGAATTTGAACCTAAGCCTTCTACTTCGCATTGATTTGAAGCTAAGTCTTCTACTTCGCATTGATTTGGAGGTAAATCATGTGTTTCGCTTGGTTTTGAAGCTAACTCGTTTGTTTCGCATGCAGTTGAAGCTAAATCATGCATATCACAAGTATTTGAAGCTAAACCATTTGTTTCGCATGAATTTGAATCTAAGCCTTCTACTTCGCATTGATTTGAAGCTAACTCTTCAAACTTCGCATTGATCTGGAGGTAAATCATGTGTTTCGCTTGGATTTGAAGCTAACTCGTTTGTTTCGATTGCAGTTGAAGCTAAATCATGTTCATCACAAGTATCTGAATATAAACCATCTGTGTCGCATGAATATTGAGCTAAACCATGTATTTCGCATGAATTTGAAGCTAAATGATGTGTTTCGCATGGATATGAAGCTAACTCTTTTGTTTCGCCTGTATTTGAAGATAAATCATGTATATCACAAGTATTTGAAGCTAAACCATTTGTTTCGGATTGATTTGAAGATAAGCTTTCTACTTCGCATTGATTTGAAACTAACTCGATTGTTTCGCCTGCATTTGCAGCTATATCACATATATCGCAATTATCTGATGATAAATCATATGTTTCTCATGTATTTGAACATAAGCCTTGTACTTCGCATTGATTTGAAGCTAAATCATGTGTTTCGCTTGGATTTGAAGCTATCACGTTTGTTTCGCATGCAGTTGAAGCTAAATCATGTATATCACAAGTATTTGAAGCTAAAACATTCGCTTCGCATGGGTTTGAAGCAAAACTTTCATCTTCGCATTGATTTGAAGATAAATCATGCGTTTCGCTTGGATTTGAAGCTAACACGTTTGTTTCGCATGCAGTTGAAGCTAAAACATGTACATCACAAGTATCTGGATCTAATCCATCCGTTTCGCAAGAATATGAATCTATGAAGCTAATCCATGTGATTCGCTTGAATTTGAAGCTAAATCATGTGTTTCGCATGGATTTCAAGCTGCATCACTTATATCGCAATTATCTGTAGATAAATCATTTGTTTCTCATGTGTTTGAAGCTAAGCCTTCTACTTCGCATTGATTCGAAGCTAAATCATGTGAATCGCATGAATTCGAAGCTAACTCGTTTGTTTCGCCTGCATTTGAAGTTAAATCATGTATATCACAAGTATTTGAAGCTAAAACATTCGCTTCGCATGGGTTTGAAGCAAAACTTTCATCTTCGCATTGATTTGAAGATAAATCATGCGTTTCGCTTGGATTTGAAGCTAACACGTTTGTTTCGCATGCAGTTGAAGCTAAAACATGTACATCACAAGTATCTAGATCTAATCCATCCGTTTCGCAAGGTTATGAATCTATGAAGCTAATCCATGTGATTCGCTTGAATTTGAAGCTAAATCATGTGTTTCGCATGGATTTCAAGCTGCATCACTTATATCGCAATTATCTGTAGATAAATCATTTGTTTCTCATGTGTTTGAAGCTAAGCCTTCTACTTCGCATTGATTCGAAGCTAAATCATGTGAATCGCATGGATTTGAAGCTAACTCGTTTGATTCGCATGCAGTTGAAGCTAAATCATGTATATCACGAGTATTTGAAGCTAAACCATTTGTTTCGGATTGATTTGAAGCTAAGCCTTCTACTTCGCATTGATTTGATGCTAAATCATATGTTTCGCATGGATTTGAAACTAACTCGTTTGTTTCGCCTGCATTTGAAGCTGTTTCTTTTATATCGCAAGTATTTGAAGCTAAACCATTTGTTTCGGATGGATTTGAAGATAAGCCTTCTACTTCGCATTGATTTAAATCCAAATCGTGTGTATGGCATGGATTTGAAGCTGTATCACTTATATCGCAATTATCTGAAGATAAATCATTTGTTTCTCATGTGTTTGAAGCTAAGCCTTCTACTTCGCATTGATTCGAAGCTAAATCATGTGAATCGCATGGATTTGAAGCTAACTCGTTTGATTCGACTGCATTTGAAGCTAACTCGTTTGATTCGACTGCATTTGAAGCTAAATCATGTATATCACAAGTATTTGAATCTAAACCATTTGTTTCGCATTGATTTGAAGATAAGTTTTCTACTTCGCATTGATTTGAAGCTAACTCGATTGTTTCGCCTGCATTTGCAGCTATATCACATATATCGCAATTATCTGATGATAAATCATATGTTTCTCATGTATTTGAACATAAGCCTTGTACTTCGCATTGATTCGAAGCTAAATCATGTGTTTCGCATGGATTTGAAGCTAACTCGTTTGTATCGCATGCAGTTGAAGCTAAATCATGTATATCTCAAGTATTTGAAGCTAAACCATCTGTTTCGCATGGATTTGAAGATAAGTCTCCTACTTCGCATTAATTTGAAGCTAACTCGATTGATTCGACTGCATTTGAATCTATATCACTTATCTCGCAATTATCTGTAGATAAATCATTTGCTTCTCATGTATTTGAAGCTAAGCCGTCTATTTCGCACTGATTTGAAGCTAAATCATATGTTTGCATGGATTTGAAGCTAACTCGTTTTATTCGCCTGTATTTAAAGATAAATCATGTATATCACAAGTATTTGGAGCTAAACCATTCGCTTCGCACGTATTTGAAGCAAAGCCTTCAACTTCGCATTGATTTGAAGATAAATCATGTGTTTCGCTTGGATTTGAAGCTATCACGTTTGTTTCGCATGCAGTTGAAGCTAAATCATGTATATCACAAGCATTTGAAGCTAAACCATTTGTTTCACATTGATTTGATGATTTGCATTCTACGTCGCATTGATTTGAAGCTAAATCATATGTTTCGCATGGATTTGAAGCTAACTCGTTTTCTTCGCCTGTATTTGAAGATAAATCATATATATGACAAGTATTTGAAGCTAAACCATACGCTTCGCATGGATGTGAAGCAAAGCCTTCAACTTCGCATTGATTTGAAGATAAATCATGTGTTTCGCTTAGATTTGAAGCTAACACGTTTGTTTAGCATGCAGTTGAAGCTAAAACATGTACATCACAAGTATCTGGATCTAATTCATCTGTTTCGCAAGAATATGAAGCTATGAAGCTAATCCATGTGATTCGCATGAATTTGAAGCTAAATCATGTGTGTGGCATGGATTTGAAGCTCTATCACTTATATCGCAATTATCTGAAGATAAATCATTTGTTTTTCATGTGTTTAAAGCTAAGCCTTCTACTTCGCATTGATTTGAAGCTAAATCATGTGTAGCGCATGGATTTGAAGCTAACTCGTTTGTTTCGCCTGCATTTGAAGCTAAATCATGTATATCACAAGTATTTGAATCTAAACCATTTGTTTCGCATTGATTTGAAGATAAGCTTTCTACTTCGCATTGATTTGAAACTAACTCGATTGTTTCGCCTGCATTTGCAGCTATATCACATATATCGCAATTATCTGATGATAAATCATATGTTTCTCATGTATTTGAACATAAGCCTTTTACTTCGCATTGATTTGAAGCTAAATCATGTGTTTCGCTGTGATTTGAAGCTAACACGTTTGTTTCGCATGCAGTTGAAGCTAAATCATGTTTATCAAAAGTATTAGAAGCTAAACCATTTGTTTCGCATGGATTTGAAGATAAGCCTCCTACTTCGCATTGATTTGAAGCTAAGTCTTCTACTTCGCATTGATTTGGAGGTAAATCATGTGTTTCGCTTGGATTTGAAGCTAAGCCTTCTACTTCGCTTTGATTTGAAGCTAAATCATGTGTTTCGCTTGGTTTTGAAGCTAACTCGTTTGTTCCGCATGCAGTTGAAGCTCAATCATGCATATCACAAGTATTTGAAGCTAAACCATTTGTTTCGCATGAATATGAACCTAAGCCTTCTACTTCGCATTGATTTGAAGCTAAGTCTTCTACTTCGCATTGATTTGGAGGTAAATCATGTGTTTCGCTTGGTTTTGAAGCTAACTCGTTTGTTTCGCATGCAGTTGAAGCTAAATCATGCATATCACAAGTATTTGAAGCTAAACCATTTGTTTCGCATGAATTTGAATCTAAGCCTTCTACTTCGCATTGATTTGAAGCTAAGTCTTCAAACTTCGCATTGATCTGGAGGTAAATCGTGTGTTTCGCTTGGATTTGAAGCTAACTCGTTTGTTTCGATTTCAGTTGAAGCTAAATCATGTTCATCACAAGTATCTGAATATAAACCATCTGTGTCGCATGAATATTGAGCTAAACCATGTATTTCGCATGAATTTGAAGCTAAATGATGTGTTTCGCATGGATATGAAGCTAACTCTTTTGTTTCGCCTGTATTTGAAGATAAATCATGTATATCACAAGTATTTGAAGCTAAACCATTTGTTTCGGATTGATTTGAAGATAAGCTTTCTACTTCGCATTGATTTGAAACTAACTCGATTGTTTCGCCTGCATTTGCAGCTATATCACATATATCGCAATTATCTGATGATAAATCATATGTTTCTCATGTATTTGAACATAAGCCTTGTACTTCGCATTGATTTGAAGCTAAATCATGTGTTTCGCTTGGATTTGAAGCTAACACGTTTGTTTCGCATGCAGTTGAAGCTAAATCATGTATATCACAAGTATTTGAAGCTAAAACATTCGCTTCGCATGGGTTTGAAGCAAAACTTTCATCTTCGCATTGATTTGAAGATAAATCATGCGTTTCGCTTGGATTTGAAGCTAACACGTTTGTTTCGCATGCAGTTGAAGCTAAAACATGTACATCACAAGTATCTGGATCTAATCCATCCGTTTCGCAAGAATATGAATCTATGAAGCTAATCCATGTGATTCGCTTGAATTTGAAGCTAAATCATGTGTTTCGCATAGATTTCAAGCTGCATCACTTATATCGCAATTATCTGTAGATAAATCATTTGTTTCTCATGTGTTTGAAGCTAAGCCTTCTACTTCGCATTGATTCGAAGCTAAATCATGTGAATCGCATGGATTTGAAGCTAACTCGTTTGATTCGCATGCAGTTGAAGCTAAATCATGTATATCACGAGTATTTGAAGCTAAACCATTTGTTTCGGATTGATTTGAAGCTAAGCCTTCTACTTCGCATTGATTTGATGCTAAATCATATGTTTCGCATGAATTTGAAACTAACTCGTTTGTTTCGCCTGCATTTGAAGCTGTTTCTTTTATATCGCAAGTATTTGAAGCTAAACCATTTGTTTCGGATGGATTTGAAGATAAGCCTTCTACTTCGCATTGATTTAAATCCAAATCGTGTGTATGGCATGGATTTGAAGCTGTATCACTTATATCGCAATTATCTGAAGATAAATCATTTGTTTCTCACGTATTTGAAGCTAAGCCTTCTACTTCGCATTGATTTGAAGCTAACTCGATTGTTTCGCCCGCATATGAAGCTATATCACTTATATCGCAATTATCTGAAGGTAAATCATTTGTTTCTCATGTATTTGAAGATAAGCCTTGTACATCGCATTGATTTGAAGCTAAATCATGTGTTTCGCATGGATTTGAAGCTAACTCGTTTGTTTCGCATGCAGTTGAAGCTAAATCATATTTATCACAAGTATCTGAGTATAAACCATGTGTTTCGCATGAATATTAAGCTAAACTATATGTTTCGCATGAATTTGAAGCTAAATGTTATGTTTCGCATGGATTTGAAGCTATCTCTTTTGTTTCGCCTGCATTTGAAGATAAATCATGTATATAACAAGTATTTGAAGCTAAACCGTTTGTTTCGCTTGGATTTGAAGGTAAAGGGTTTGTTTCGCATGCAGCTGAAGCTGAAACATGTATATCACAAGTATTTGAAGCTAAACCATTTGTTTCGCATGAATTTGAAGCTAAGCCTTCTACTTCGCTTTGATTTGAAGCTAAATCATGTGTTTCGCTTGGTTTTGAAGCTAACTCGTTTGTTTCGCATGCAGTTGAAGCTAAATCATGTATAGCACAAGTATTTGAAGGTAAACCGTTTGCTTCACATGGATTTGAAGATATGCCTTCTACTTCGCATTGATTTGAAGCTAAATCATGTGTTTCGCTGTGATTTGAAGCTAACACGTTTGTTTCGCATGCAGTTGAAGCCAAATCATGCATATCACAAGTATTTGAAGCTAAACCATTTGTTTCGCATGAATTTGAATCTAAGCCTTCTACTTCGCATTGATTTGAAGCTAAGTCTTCTACTTCGCATTGATTTGGAGGTAAATCATGTGTTTCGCTTGGTTTTGAAGCTAACTCGTTTGTTTCGCATGCAGTTGAAGCTAAATCATGCATATCACAAGTATTTGAAGCTAAACCATTTGTTTCGCATGAATTTGAATCTAGGCCTTCTACTTCGCATTGATTTGAAGCTAAGTCTTCCACTTCGCATTGATCTGGAGGTAAATCATGTGTTTCGCTTGGATTTGAAGCTAACTCGTTTGTTTCGATTGCAGTTGAAGCTAAATCATGTTTATCACAAGTATCTGAATATAAACCATCTGTGTCGCATGAATATTGAGCTAAACCATGTATTTCGCATGAATTTGAAGCTAAATGATGTGTTTCGCATGGATATGAAGCTAACTCTTTTGTTTCGCCTGTATTTGAAGATAAATCATGTATATCACAAGTATTTGAAGATAAACCATTTGTTTCGAATGGATTTGAAGATAAGCCTTCTACTTCGCATTGATTTAAATCTAAATCGTGTGTATGGCATGGATTCGAAGCTAACTCGTTTGTTTCGTCTTCATTTGAAGCTGTTTCATTTATATCGCAAGTGTTTGAAGCTAAACCATTTGTTTCGAATGGATTTGAAGATAAGCCTTCTACTTCGCATTGATTTAAATCTAAATCGTGTGTATGGCATGGATTCGAAGCTAACTCGTTTGTTTCGCCTGCATTTGAAGTTAAATCATGTATATCACAAGTATTTGAAGCTAAAACATTCGCTTCGCATGGGTTTGAAGCAAAACTTTCATCTTCGCATTGATTTGAAGATAAATCATGCGTTTCGCTTGGATTTGAAGCTAACACGTTTGTTTCGCATGCAGTTGAAGCTAAAACATGTACATCACAAGTATCTGGATCTAATCCATCCGTTTCGCAAGAATATGAAGCTATGATGCTAATCCATGTGATTCGCTTGAATTTGAAGCTAAACCACGTGTTTCGCATGGATTTGAAGCTGCATCACTTATATCGCAATTATCTGTAGATAAATCATTTGTTTCTCAAGTGTTTGAAGCTAAGCCTTCTACTTCGCATTGATTCGAAGCTAAATCATGTGAATCGCATGGATTTGAAGCTAACTCGTTTGATTCGCATGCAGTTGAATCTAAATCATGTATATCACGAGTATTTGAAGCTAAACCATTTGATTCGCATGGATTTGAAGCTAAGCCTACTACTACGCATTGATTTGAAGCTAAATCATGTGTTTCGCTTGGATAAGAAGCTAACTCGTTTGTTTCGCCTGCATTTGAAGCTAAATCATGTATATCACAAGTATTTGAAGCTAAACCATTTGTTTCGCATGAATTTGAAGCTAAGCCTCCTACTTCGCATTGATTTGAAGCTAACTCGATTGATTCGACTGCATTTGAATCTATATCACTTATCTCGCAATTATCTGTAGATGAATCATTTGCTTCTCATGTATTTGAAGCTAAGCCGTCTATTTCGCACTGATTTGAAGCTAAATCATATGTTTTGCATGGATTTGAAGCTAACACGTTTTATTCGCCTGTATTTAAAGATAAATCATGTATATCACAAGTATTTGGAGCTAAACCATTCGCTTCGCACGTATTTGAAGCAAAGCCTTCAACTTCGCATTGATTTGAAGATAAATCATGTGTTTCGCTTGGATTTGAAGCTATCACGTTTGTTTCGCATACAGTTGAAGCTAAATCATGTATATCACAAGTATTTGAAGCTAAACCATTTGTTTCACATTGATTTGATGATTAGCATTCTACGTTGCATTGATTTGAAGCTAAATCATATGTTTCGCATGGATTTGAAGCTAACTCGTTTTCTTCGCCTGTATTTGAAGATAAATCATATATATGACAAGTATTTGAAGCTAAACCATACGCTTCGCATGGATTTGAAGCAAAGCCTTCAACTTCGCATTGATTTGAAGATAAATCATGTGTTTCGCTTAGATTTGAAGCTAACACGTTTGTTTAGCATGCAGTTGAAGCTAAAACATGTACATCACAAGTATCTGGATCTAATTCATCTGTTTCGCAAGAATATGAAGCTATGAAGCTAATCCATGTGATTCGCATGAATTTGAAGCTAAATCATGTGTGTGGCATGGATTTGAAGCTCTATCACTTATATCGCAATTATCTGAAGATAAATCATTTGTTTCTCATGTGTTTCAAGCTAAGCCTTCTACTTCGCATTGATTTGAAGCTAAATCATGTGTAGCGCATGGATTTGAAACTAACTCGTTTGTTTCGCCTGCATTTGAAGCTAAATCATGTATATCACAAGTATTTGAATCTAAACCATTTGTTTCGCATTGATTTGAAGATAAGCTTTCTACTTCGCATTGATTTGAAACTAACTCGATTGTTTCGCCTGCATTTGCAGCTATATCACATATATCGCAATTATCTGATGATAAATCATATGTTTCTCATGTATTTGAACATAAGCCTTGTACTTCGCATTGATTTGAAGCTAAATCATGTGTTTCGCATGGATTTGAAGCTAACTCGTTTGTATCGCATGCAGTTGAAGCTAAATCATGTATATCTCAAGTATTTGGAGCTAAACCATTCGCTTCGCACGTATTTGAAGCAAAGCCTTCAACTTCGCATTGATTTGAAGATAAATTATGTGTTTCGCTTGGATTTGAAGCTATCACGTTTGTTTCGCATACAGTTGAAGCTAAATCATGTATATCACAAGTATTTGAAGCTAAACCATTTGTTTCACATTGATTTGATGATTAGCATTCTACGTTGCATTGATTTGAAGCTAAATCATATGTTTCGCATGGATTTGAAGCTAACTCGATTTCTTCGCCTGTATTTGAAGATAAATCATATATATGACAAGTATTTGAAGCTAAACCATACGCTTCGCATGGATTTGAAGCAAAGCCTTCAACTTCGCATTGATTTGAAGATAAATCATGTGTTTCGCTTAGATTTGAAGCTAACACGTTTGTTTATCATGCAGTTGAATCTAAAACATGTACATCACAAGTATCTGGATCTAATTCATCTGTTTCGCAAGAATATGAAGCTATGAAGCTAATCCATGTGATTCGCATGAATTTGAAGCTAAATCATGTGTGTGGCATGGATTTGAAGCTCTATCACTTATATCGCAATTATCTGAAGATAAATCATTTGTTTCTCATGTGTTTAAAGCTAAGCCTTCTATTTCGCATTGATTTGAAGCTAAATCATGTGTAGCGCATGGATTTGAAGCTAACTCGTTTGTTTCGCCTGCATTTGAAGCTAAATCATGTATATCACAAGTATTTGAATCTAAACCATTTGTTTCGCATTGATTTGAAGATAAGCTTTCTACTTCGCATTGATTTGAAACTAACTCGATTGTTTCGCCTGCATTTGCAGCTATATCACATATATCGCAATTATCTGATGATAAATCATATGTTTCTCATGTATTTGAACATAAGCCTTGTACTTCGCATTGATTTGAAGCTAAATCATGTGTTTCGCATGGATTTGAAGCTAACTCGTTTGTATCGCATGCAGTTGAAGCTAAATCATGTATATCTCAAGTATTTGAAGCTTAACCATTTGTTTCGCATGAATTTGAAGCTAAGCCTTCTACTTCGCTTTGATTTGAAGCTAAATCATGTGTTTCGCTTGGTTTTGAAGCTAACTCGTTTGTTTCGCATGCAGTTGAAGCTAAATCATGTGTAGCACAAGTATTTGAAGGTAAACCGTTTGCTTCACATGGATTTGAAGATATGCCTTCTACTTCGCTTTGATTTGAAGCTAAATCATGTGTTTCGCTTGGTTTTGAAGCTAACTCGTTTGTTTCGCATGCAGTTGAAGCTAAATCATGCATATCACAAGTATTTGAAACTAAACCATTTGTTTCGCATGAATTTGAATCTAAGCCTTCTACTTCGCAATGATGTGAAGCTAAGTTTTCTACTTCGCATTGATCTGGAGGTAAATCATGTGTTTCGCTTGGATTTGAAGCTAACTCGTTTGTTTCGATTGCAGTTGAAGCTAAATCATGTTTATCACAAGTATCTGAATATAAACCATCTGTGTCGCATGAATATTGAGCTAAACCATGTATTTCGCATGAATTTGAAGCTAAATGATGTGTTTCGCATGGATATGAAGCTAACTCTTTTGTTTCGCCTGTATTTGAAGATAAATCATGTATAGCGCAAGTATTTGAAGCTAAACCATTTGTTTCGGATTGATTTGAAGGTAAGCCTTCTACTTCGCATTGATTTGATGCTAAATCATATGTTTCGCATGGATTTGAAACTAACTCGTTTGTTTCGTCTTCATTTGAAGCTGTTTCATTTATATCGCAAGTGTTTGAAGCTAAACCATTTGTTTCGAACGGATTTGAAGATAAGCCTTCTACTTCGCATTGATTTAAATCTAAATCGTGTGTATGGCATGGATTCGAAGCTAACTCGTTTGTTTCGCCTGCATTTGAAGTTAAATCATGTATATCACAAGTATTTGAAGCTAAAACATTCGCTTCGCATGTGTTTGAAGCACAACTTTCATCTTCGCATTGATTTGAAGATAAATCATGCGTTTCGCTTGGATTTGAAGCTAACACGTTTGTTTCGCATGCAGTTGAAGCTAAAACATGTACATCACAAGTATCTGGATCTAATCCATCCGTTTCGCAAGAATATGAAGCTATGAAGCTAATCCATGTGATTCGCTTGAATTTGAAGCTAAATCATGTGTTTCGCATGGATTTGAAGCTGCATCACTTATATCGCAATTATCTGTAGATAAATCATTTGTTTCTCATGTGTTTGAAGCTAAGCCTTCTACTTCGCATTGATTCGAAGCTAAATCATGTGAATCCCATGGATTTGAAGCTAACTCGTTTGATTCGCATGCAGTTGAAGCTAAATCATGTATATCACGAGTATTTGAAGCTAAACCATTTGTTTCGGATTGATTTGAAGCTAAGCCTTCTACTTCGCATTGATTTGATGCTAAACCATATGTTTCGCATGGATTTGAAACTAACTCGTTTGTTTCGTCTTCATTTGAAGCTGTTTCTTTTATATCGCAAGTATTTGAAGCTAAACCATTTGTTTCGGATGGATTTGAAGATAAGCCTTCTACTTCGCATTGATTTAAATCCAAATCGTGTGTATGGCATGGATTTGAAGCTGTATCACTTATATCGCAATTATCTGAAGATAAATCATTTGTTTCTCATGTGTTTGAAGCTAAGCCTTCTACTTCGCATTGATTCGAAGCTAAATCATGTGAATCGCATGGATTTGAAGCTAACTCGTTTGATTCGCATGCATTTGAAGCTAAATCATGTATATCACGAGTATTTGAAACTAAACCATTTGTTTCGGATTGATTTGAAGCTAAGCCTTCTACTTCGCATTGATTTGATGCTAAATCATATGTTTCGCATGGATTTGAAACTAACTCGTTTGTTTCGTCTTCATTTGAAGCTGTTTCATTTATATCGCAAGTATTTGAAGCTAAACCATTTGTTTCGGATGGATTTGAAGATAAGCCTTCTACTTCGCATTGATTTAAATCTAAATCGTATGTATGGCATGGATTTGAAGCTAACTCGTTTGTTTCGCATGCTGTTGAAGCTAAATCATGTTTATCACAAGTATCTGAATCTAAACCATCTGTTTCGCAAGAATATGAAGCTAAGCCTTCTACTTCGCATTGATTTGAAGCTAAGTCTTCTACTTCGCATTGATTTGGAGGTAAATCATGTGTTTCGCTTGGTTTTGAAGCTAACTCGTTTGTTTCGCATGCAGTTGAAGCTAAATCATGCATATCACAAGTATTTGAAGCTAAACCATTTGTTTCGCATGAATTTGAATCTAAGCCTTCTACTTCGCATTGATTTGAAGCTAAGTCTTCAAACTTCGCATTGATCTGGAGGTAAATCGTGTGTTTCGCTTGGATTTGAAGCTAACTCGTTTGTTTCGATTTCAGTTGAAGCTAAATCATGTTCATCACAAGTATCTGAATATAAACCATCTGTGTCGCATGAATATTGAGCTAAACCATGTATTTCGCATGAATTTGAAGCTAAATGATGTGTTTCGCATGGATATGAAGCTAACTCTTTTGTTTCGCCTGTATTTGAAGATAAATCATGTATATCACAAGTATTTGAAGCTAAACCATTTGTTTCGGATTGATTTGAAGATAAGCTTTCTACTTCGCATTGATTTGAAACTAACTCGATTGTTTCGCCTGCATTTGCAGCTATATCACATATATCGCAATTATCTGATGATAAATCATATGTTTCTCATGTATTTGAACATAAGCCTTGTACTTCGCATTGATTTGAAGCTAAATCATGTGTTTCGCTTGGATTTGAAGCTAACACGTTTGTTTCGCATGCAGTTGAAGCTAAATCATGTATATCACAAGTATTTGAAGCTAAAACATTCGCTTCGCATGGGTTTGAAGCAAAACTTTCATCTTCGCATTGATTTGAAGATAAATCATGCGTTTCGCTTGGATTTGAAGCTAACACGTTTGTTTCGCATGCAGTTGAAGCTAAAACATGTACATCACAAGTATCTGGATCTAATCCATCCGTTTCGCAAGAATATGAATCTATGAAGCTAATCCATGTGATTCGCTTGAATTTGAAGCTAAATCATGTGTTTCGCATAGATTTCAAGCTGCATCACTTATATCGCAATTATCTGTAGATAAATCATTTGTTTCTCATGTGTTTGAAGCTAAGCCTTCTACTTCGCATTGATTCGAAGCTAAATCATGTGAATCGCATGGATTTGAAGCTAACTCGTTTGATTCGCATGCAGTTGAAGCTAAATCATGTATATCACGAGTATTTGAAGCTAAACCATTTGTTTCGGATTGATTTGAAGCTAAGCCTTCTACTTCGCATTGATTTGATGCTAAATCATATGTTTCGCATGAATTTGAAACTAACTCGTTTGTTTCGCCTGCATTTGAAGCTGTTTCTTTTATATCGCAAGTATTTGAAGCTAAACCATTTGTTTCGGATGGATTTGAAGATAAGCCTTCTACTTCGCATTGATTTAAATCCAAATCGTGTGTATGGCATGGATTTGAAGCTGTATCACTTATATCGCAATTATCTGAAGATAAATCATTTGTTTCTCACGTATTTGAAGCTAAGCCTTCTACTTCGCATTGATTTGAAGCTAACTCGATTGTTTCGCCCGCATATGAAGCTATATCACTTATATCGCAATTATCTGAAGGTAAATCATTTGTTTCTCATGTATTTGAAGATAAGCCTTGTACATCGCATTGATTTGAAGCTAAATCATGTGTTTCGCATGGATTTGAAGCTAACTCGTTTGTTTCGCATGCAGTTGAAGCTAAATCATATTTATCACAAGTATCTGAGTATAAACCATGTGTTTCGCATGAATATTAAGCTAAACTATATGTTTCGCATGAATTTGAAGCTAAATGTTATGTTTCGCATGGATTTGAAGCTATCTCTTTTGTTTCGCCTGCATTTGAAGATAAATCATGTATATAACAAGTATTTGAAGCTAAACCGTTTGTTTCGCTTGGATTTGAAGGTAAAGGGTTTGTTTCGCATGCAGCTGAAGCTGAAACATGTATATCACAAGTATTTGAAGCTAAACCATTTGTTTCGCATGAATTTGAAGCTAAGCCTTCTACTTCGCTTTGATTTGAAGCTAAATCATGTGTTTCGCTTGGTTTTGAAGCTAACTCGTTTGTTTCGCATGCAGTTGAAGCTAAATCATGTATAGCACAAGTATTTGAAGGTAAACCGTTTGCTTCACATGGATTTGAAGATATGCCTTCTACTTCGCATTGATTTGAAGCTAAATCATGTGTTTCGCTGTGATTTGAAGCTAACACGTTTGTTTCGCATGCAGTTGAAGCCAAATCATGCATATCACAAGTATTTGAAGCTAAACCATTTGTTTCGCATGAATTTGAATCTAAGCCTTCTACTTCGCATTGATTTGAAGCTAAGTCTTCTACTTCGCATTGATTTGGAGGTAAATCATGTGTTTCGCTTGGTTTTGAAGCTAACTCGTTTGTTTCGCATGCAGTTGAAGCTAAATCATGCATATCACAAGTATTTGAAGCTAAACCATTTGTTTCGCATGAATTTGAATCTAGGCCTTCTACTTCGCATTGATTTGAAGCTAAGTCTTCCACTTCGCATTGATCTGGAGGTAAATCATGTGTTTCGCTTGGATTTGAAGCTAACTCGTTTGTTTCGATTGCAGTTGAAGCTAAATCATGTTTATCACAAGTATCTGAATATAAACCATCTGTGTCGCATGAATATTGAGCTAAACCATGTATTTCGCATGAATTTGAAGCTAAATGATGTGTTTCGCATGGATATGAAGCTAACTCTTTTGTTTCGCCTGTATTTGAAGATAAATCATGTATATCACAAGTATTTGAAGATAAACCATTTGTTTCGAATGGATTTGAAGATAAGCCTTCTACTTCGCATTGATTTAAATCTAAATCGTGTGTATGGCATGGATTCGAAGCTAACTCGTTTGTTTCGTCTTCATTTGAAGCTGTTTCATTTATATCGCAAGTGTTTGAAGCTAAACCATTTGTTTCGAATGGATTTGAAGATAAGCCTTCTACTTCGCATTGATTTAAATCTAAATCGTGTGTATGGCATGGATTCGAAGCTAACTCGTTTGTTTCGCCTGCATTTGAAGTTAAATCATGTATATCACAAGTATTTGAAGCTAAAACATTCGCTTCGCATGGGTTTGAAGCAAAACTTTCATCTTCGCATTGATTTGAAGATAAATCATGCGTTTCGCTTGGATTTGAAGCTAACACGTTTGTTTCGCATGCAGTTGAAGCTAAAACATGTACATCACAAGTATCTGGATCTAATCCATCCGTTTCGCAAGAATATGAAGCTATGATGCTAATCCATGTGATTCGCTTGAATTTGAAGCTAAACCACGTGTTTCGCATGGATTTGAAGCTGCATCACTTATATCGCAATTATCTGTAGATAAATCATTTGTTTCTCAAGTGTTTGAAGCTAAGCCTTCTACTTCGCATTGATTCGAAGCTAAATCATGTGAATCGCATGGATTTGAAGCTAACTCGTTTGATTCGCATGCAGTTGAATCTAAATCATGTATATCACGAGTATTTGAAGCTAAACCATTTGATTCGCATGGATTTGAAGCTAAGCCTACTACTACGCATTGATTTGAAGCTAAATCATGTGTTTCGCTTGGATAAGAAGCTAACTCGTTTGTTTCGCCTGCATTTGAAGCTAAATCATGTATATCACAAGTATTTGAAGCTAAACCATTTGTTTCGCATGAATTTGAAGCTAAGCCTCCTACTTCGCATTGATTTGAAGCTAACTCGATTGATTCGACTGCATTTGAATCTATATCACTTATCTCGCAATTATCTGTAGATGAATCATTTGCTTCTCATGTATTTGAAGCTAAGCCGTCTATTTCGCACTGATTTGAAGCTAAATCATATGTTTTGCATGGATTTGAAGCTAACACGTTTTATTCGCCTGTATTTAAAGATAAATCATGTATATCACAAGTATTTGGAGCTAAACCATTCGCTTCGCACGTATTTGAAGCAAAGCCTTCAACTTCGCATTGATTTGAAGATAAATCATGTGTTTCGCTTGGATTTGAAGCTATCACGTTTGTTTCGCATACAGTTGAAGCTAAATCATGTATATCACAAGTATTTGAAGCTAAACCATTTGTTTCACATTGATTTGATGATTAGCATTCTACGTTGCATTGATTTGAAGCTAAATCATATGTTTCGCATGGATTTGAAGCTAACTCGTTTTCTTCGCCTGTATTTGAAGATAAATCATATATATGACAAGTATTTGAAGCTAAACCATACGCTTCGCATGGATTTGAAGCAAAGCCTTCAACTTCGCATTGATTTGAAGATAAATCATGTGTTTCGCTTAGATTTGAAGCTAACACGTTTGTTTAGCATGCAGTTGAAGCTAAAACATGTACATCACAAGTATCTGGATCTAATTCATCTGTTTCGCAAGAATATGAAGCTATGAAGCTAATCCATGTGATTCGCATGAATTTGAAGCTAAATCATGTGTGTGGCATGGATTTGAAGCTCTATCACTTATATCGCAATTATCTGAAGATAAATCATTTGTTTCTCATGTGTTTCAAGCTAAGCCTTCTACTTCGCATTGATTTGAAGCTAAATCATGTGTAGCGCATGGATTTGAAACTAACTCGTTTGTTTCGCCTGCATTTGAAGCTAAATCATGTATATCACAAGTATTTGAATCTAAACCATTTGTTTCGCATTGATTTGAAGATAAGCTTTCTACTTCGCATTGATTTGAAACTAACTCGATTGTTTCGCCTGCATTTGCAGCTATATCACATATATCGCAATTATCTGATGATAAATCATATGTTTCTCATGTATTTGAACATAAGCCTTGTACTTCGCATTGATTTGAAGCTAAATCATGTGTTTCGCATGGATTTGAAGCTAACTCGTTTGTATCGCATGCAGTTGAAGCTAAATCATGTATATCTCAAGTATTTGGAGCTAAACCATTCGCTTCGCACGTATTTGAAGCAAAGCCTTCAACTTCGCATTGATTTGAAGATAAATTATGTGTTTCGCTTGGATTTGAAGCTATCACGTTTGTTTCGCATACAGTTGAAGCTAAATCATGTATATCACAAGTATTTGAAGCTAAACCATTTGTTTCACATTGATTTGATGATTAGCATTCTACGTTGCATTGATTTGAAGCTAAATCATATGTTTCGCATGGATTTGAAGCTAACTCGATTTCTTCGCCTGTATTTGAAGATAAATCATATATATGACAAGTATTTGAAGCTAAACCATACGCTTCGCATGGATTTGAAGCAAAGCCTTCAACTTCGCATTGATTTGAAGATAAATCATGTGTTTCGCTTAGATTTGAAGCTAACACGTTTGTTTATCATGCAGTTGAATCTAAAACATGTACATCACAAGTATCTGGATCTAATTCATCTGTTTCGCAAGAATATGAAGCTATGAAGCTAATCCATGTGATTCGCATGAATTTGAAGCTAAATCATGTGTGTGGCATGGATTTGAAGCTCTATCACTTATATCGCAATTATCTGAAGATAAATCATTTGTTTCTCATGTGTTTAAAGCTAAGCCTTCTATTTCGCATTGATTTGAAGCTAAATCATGTGTAGCGCATGGATTTGAAGCTAACTCGTTTGTTTCGCCTGCATTTGAAGCTAAATCATGTATATCACAAGTATTTGAATCTAAACCATTTGTTTCGCATTGATTTGAAGATAAGCTTTCTACTTCGCATTGATTTGAAACTAACTCGATTGTTTCGCCTGCATTTGCAGCTATATCACATATATCGCAATTATCTGATGATAAATCATATGTTTCTCATGTATTTGAACATAAGCCTTGTACTTCGCATTGATTTGAAGCTAAATCATGTGTTTCGCATGGATTTGAAGCTAACTCGTTTGTATCGCATGCAGTTGAAGCTAAATCATGTATATCTCAAGTATTTGAAGCTTAACCATTTGTTTCGCATGAATTTGAAGCTAAGCCTTCTACTTCGCTTTGATTTGAAGCTAAATCATGTGTTTCGCTTGGTTTTGAAGCTAACTCGTTTGTTTCGCATGCAGTTGAAGCTAAATCATGTGTAGCACAAGTATTTGAAGGTAAACCGTTTGCTTCACATGGATTTGAAGATATGCCTTCTACTTCGCTTTGATTTGAAGCTAAATCATGTGTTTCGCTTGGTTTTGAAGCTAACTCGTTTGTTTCGCATGCAGTTGAAGCTAAATCATGCATATCACAAGTATTTGAAACTAAACCATTTGTTTCGCATGAATTTGAATCTAAGCCTTCTACTTCGCAATGATGTGAAGCTAAGTTTTCTACTTCGCATTGATCTGGAGGTAAATCATGTGTTTCGCTTGGATTTGAAGCTAACTCGTTTGTTTCGATTGCAGTTGAAGCTAAATCATGTTTATCACAAGTATCTGAATATAAACCATCTGTGTCGCATGAATATTGAGCTAAACCATGTATTTCGCATGAATTTGAAGCTAAATGATGTGTTTCGCATGGATATGAAGCTAACTCTTTTGTTTCGCCTGTATTTGAAGATAAATCATGTATAGCGCAAGTATTTGAAGCTAAACCATTTGTTTCGGATTGATTTGAAGGTAAGCCTTCTACTTCGCATTGATTTGATGCTAAATCATATGTTTCGCATGGATTTGAAACTAACTCGTTTGTTTCGTCTTCATTTGAAGCTGTTTCATTTATATCGCAAGTGTTTGAAGCTAAACCATTTGTTTCGAACGGATTTGAAGATAAGCCTTCTACTTCGCATTGATTTAAATCTAAATCGTGTGTATGGCATGGATTCGAAGCTAACTCGTTTGTTTCGCCTGCATTTGAAGTTAAATCATGTATATCACAAGTATTTGAAGCTAAAACATTCGCTTCGCATGTGTTTGAAGCACAACTTTCATCTTCGCATTGATTTGAAGATAAATCATGCGTTTCGCTTGGATTTGAAGCTAACACGTTTGTTTCGCATGCAGTTGAAGCTAAAACATGTACATCACAAGTATCTGGATCTAATCCATCCGTTTCGCAAGAATATGAAGCTATGAAGCTAATCCATGTGATTCGCTTGAATTTGAAGCTAAATCATGTGTTTCGCATGGATTTGAAGCTGCATCACTTATATCGCAATTATCTGTAGATAAATCATTTGTTTCTCATGTGTTTGAAGCTAAGCCTTCTACTTCGCATTGATTCGAAGCTAAATCATGTGAATCCCATGGATTTGAAGCTAACTCGTTTGATTCGCATGCAGTTGAAGCTAAATCATGTATATCACGAGTATTTGAAGCTAAACCATTTGTTTCGGATTGATTTGAAGCTAAGCCTTCTACTTCGCATTGATTTGATGCTAAACCATATGTTTCGCATGGATTTGAAACTAACTCGTTTGTTTCGTCTTCATTTGAAGCTGTTTCTTTTATATCGCAAGTATTTGAAGCTAAACCATTTGTTTCGGATGGATTTGAAGATAAGCCTTCTACTTCGCATTGATTTAAATCCAAATCGTGTGTATGGCATGGATTTGAAGCTGTATCACTTATATCGCAATTATCTGAAGATAAATCATTTGTTTCTCATGTGTTTGAAGCTAAGCCTTCTACTTCGCATTGATTCGAAGCTAAATCATGTGAATCGCATGGATTTGAAGCTAACTCGTTTGATTCGCATGCATTTGAAGCTAAATCATGTATATCACGAGTATTTGAAACTAAACCATTTGTTTCGGATTGATTTGAAGCTAAGCCTTCTACTTCGCATTGATTTGATGCTAAATCATATGTTTCGCATGGATTTGAAACTAACTCGTTTGTTTCGTCTTCATTTGAAGCTGTTTCATTTATATCGCAAGTATTTGAAGCTAAACCATTTGTTTCGGATGGATTTGAAGATAAGCCTTCTACTTCGCATTGATTTAAATCTAAATCGTATGTATGGCATGGATTTGAAGCTAACTCGTTTGTTTCGCATGCTGTTGAAGCTAAATCATGTTTATCACAAGTATCTGAATCTAAACCATCTGTTTCGCAAGAATATGAAGCTAAACCATGTGTTTCGCATGAATTTGAAGCTAAATGATGTGTTTCGCTTGGTTTTGAAGCTAACTCTTTTGTTTCGCCTGCATTTGAAGATAAATCATGCATATCACAAGTATTTGAAGCTAAACCATTTGTTTCGCATGGATTTGAAGATAAGCCTCCTACTTCGCATTGATTTGAAGCTAAGTCTTCTACTTCGCATTGATTTGGAGGTAAATCATGTGTTTCGCTTGGATTTGAAGCTAAGCCTTCTACTTCGCTTTGATTTGAAGATAAATCATGTGTTTCGCTTGGTTTTCAAGCTAACTCGTTTGATTCGCATGCAGTTGAAGCTAAATCATGCATATCACAAGTATTTGAAGCTAAACCATTTGTTTCGCATGAATTTGAATCTAAGCCTTCTACTTCGCATTGATTTGAAGCTAAGTCTTCTACTTCGCATTGATTTGGAGGTAAATCATGTGTTTCGCTTGGTTTTGAAGCTAACTCGTTTGTTTCGCATGCAGTTGATGCTAAATCATGCATATCACAAGTATTTGAAGCTAAACCATTTGTTTCGCATGAATTTGAATCTAAGCCTTCTACTTCGCATTGATTTGAAGCTAAGTCTTCTACTTCGCATTGATCTGGAGGTAAATCATGTGTTTCGCTTGGATTTGAAGATAACTCGTTTGTTTCGATTGCAGTTGAAGCTAAATCATGTTTATCACAAGTATCTGAATATAAACCATCTGTGTCGCATGAATATTGAGCTAAACCATGTATTTCGCATGAATTTGAAGATAAATGATGCGTTTCGCATGGATATGAAGCTAGCTCTTTTGTTTCGCCTGCATTTGAAGATAAATCATGTATATCATAAGTATTTGAAGCTCAACCGTTTGATTCGCATGGATTTGAAGCTATCCCTTCTACTTCGCATTGATTTGCAGCTAAATTATGTGTTTCGCTTGGTGTTGAAGCTAACTCGATTGTTTCGCATGCAGTTGAAGCTAAATCATGTATAGCACAAGTATTTGAAGATAAACCGTTTGTTTCACATAGATTTGAAGATATGCCTTATACTTCGCATTGATTTGAAGCTAAATCATGTGTTTCGCTGTGATTTGAAGCAAACTCGTTTGTTTCGCATGCAGTTGAAGCTAAATCATGTTTATCAAAAGTATTAGAAGCTAAACCATTTGTTTCGCATGGATTTGAAGATAAGCCTCCTACTTCGCATTAATTTGAAGCTAACTCGATTGATTGTACTGCATTTGAATCTATATCACTTATATCGCAATTATCTGAAGATAAAGCATTTGCTTCTCATGTATTTGAAGCTAAGCCGTCTATTTCGCATTGATTTGAAGCTAAATCATATGTTTCGCATGGATTTGAAGCTAACTCGTTTTTTTCGCCTGTATTTAAAGATAAATCATGTATATCACAAGTATTTGAAGCTAAACCATTCGCTTCGCACGGATTTGAAGCAAAGCCTTCAACTTCGCATTGATTTGAAGATAAATCATGTGTTTCGCTCGAATTTGAAGCTAACTCGTTTGTTTCGCATGCAGTTGAAGCTAAATCATGTATATCACAAGTATTTGAAGCTAAACCATTTGTTTCGCATGCATTTGAAGCTATGCCTTCTACTTCGCATTGATTTGAAGCTAAATCATGTGTTTCGCATGGTTTTGAAGCTAACTCGTTTGTATCGCATGCAGTTGAAGCTAAATCATGTATATCTCAAGTATTTGATGCTAAACCATTTGTTTCGCATGGATTTGAAGATAAGTCTCCTACTTCGCATTAATTTGAAGCTAACTCGATTGATTCGACTGCATTTGAATCTATATCACTTATATCGCAATTATCTGTAGATAAATCATTTGCTTCTCATGTATTTGAAGCTAAGCCTTCTACTTCGCATTGATTTGGAGCTAAATCATATGTTTCGCTTGGATTTGAAGCTAACTCGTTTGTTTCTCCTACATTTGAAGCTAAATCATGTATATCACAAGTATTTGAAGCTAAACCATTTGTTTCGCATGGTTTCGAATTTAAGCCTTCTACTTCGCATTGATTTGAAGCTAAATCATTTGATTCGCTTGAATTTGAGGCTAACTCGTTTGTTTCGCATACAGTTGAAGCTAAATAATGTGTATTACAAGCATTTGAAGCTAAATCATTTGTTTTGCATGGATTTGAAGCTAACTCGATTGTTTCGCCCGCATATGAAGCTATATCACTTATATCGCAATTATCTGAAGATAAATCATTTGTTTCTCATGTATTTGAAGCTAAGCCTTCCACTTCGCATTGATTTGAACCTAAATAATGTGTTTCGCTTGGATTTGAAGGTAAAGCGTTTGTTTCGCATGCAGTTGAAGCTAAATCATGTATATCTCAAGTATTTGAAGCTAAATCATATGTTTTGCACGGATTTGAAGCTAACTCGATTTATTCGCCTGTATTTGAAGATAAATCATGTATATCACAAGTATTTGAAGCTAAACCATTCGCTTCGCATGGATTTGAAGCAAACACGTTTGTTTAGCATGCAGTTGAAGCTAAAACATGTACATCTCAAGTATCTGGATCTAATTCATCTGTTTCGCATGAATATGAAGCTATGAAGCTAATCCATGTGATTCGCATGAATTTGAAGCTAAATCATGTGTGTCGCATGGATTTGAAGCTCTATCACTTATATCGCAATTATCTGAAGATAAATCATTTGTTTCTCATGTGTTTAAAGCTAAGCCTTCCACTTCGCATTGATTTGAAGCTAACTCGATTGTTTCGCCTGCATATGAAGCTATATCACTTATATCGCAATTATCTGAAGATAAATCATTTGTTTCTAATGTATTTGAAGCTAAGCCGTCTATTTCGCATTGATTTGAAGCTAAATCATATGTTTCGCATGGATTTGTAGCTAACTCGTTTGTTTCGCCTGCATTTGAAGCTAAATCATGTATATCACAAGTATTTGAATCTAAACCATTTGTTTCGCATTGATTCGAAGATAAGCTTTCTACTTCGCATTGATTTGAAACTAACTCGATTGTTTCGCCTGCATTTGCAGCTATATCACATATATCGCAATTATCTGATGATAAATCATATGTTTCTCATGTATTTGAACATAAGCCTTGTACTTCGCATTGATTTGAAGCTAAATCATGTGTTTCGCATGGATTTGAAGCTAACTCGTTTGTATCGCATGCAGTTGAAGCTAAATCATGTATATCTCAAGTATTTGAAGCTAAACCATCTGTTTCGCATGGATTTGAAGATAAGTCTCCTACTTCGCATTAATTTGAAGCTAACTTGATTGATTCGACTGCATTTGAATCTATATCACTTATCTCGCAATTATCTGTAGATAAATCATTTGCTTCTCATGTATTTGAAGCTAAGCCGTCTATTTCGCACTGATTTGAAGCTAAATCATATGTTTTGCATGGATTTGAAGCTAACTCGTTTTATTCGCCTGTATTTGAAGATAAATCATGTATATCACAAGTATTTGGAGCTAAACCATTTGTTTCACATTGATTTGATGATTAGCATTCTACGTCGCATTGATTTGAAGCTAAATCATATGTTTCGCATGGATTTGAAGCTAACTCGTTTTCTTCGCCTGTATTTGAAGATAAATCATATATATGACAAGTATTTGAAGCTAAACCATACGCTTCGCATGGATTTGAAGCAAAGCCTTCAACTTCGCATTGATTTGAAGATAAATCATGTGTTTCGCTTAGATTTGAAGCTAACACGTTTGTTTAGCATGCAGTTGAAGCTAAAACATGTACATCACAAGTATCTGGATCTAATTCATCTGTTTCGCAAGAATATGAAGCTATGAAGCTAATCCATGTGATTCGCATGAATTTGAAGCTAAATCATGTGTGTGGCATGGATTTGAAGCTCTATCACTTATATCGCAATTATCTGAAGATAAATCATTTGTTTCTCATGTGTTTAAAGCTAAGCCTTCTACTTCGCATTGATTTGAAGCTAAATCATGTGTAGCGCATGGATTTGAAGCTAACTCGTTTATTTCGCCTGCATTTGAAGCTAAATCATGTATATCACGAGTATTTGAAGCTAAACCATTTGTTTCGGATTGATTTGAAGCTAAGCCTTCTACTTCGCATTGATTTGAAGCTAAATCATATGTTTTGCATGGATTTGAAGCTAACTCGTTTTATTCGCCTGTATTTAAAGATAAATCATGTATATCACAAGTATTTGGAGCTAAACCATTCGCTTCGCACGTATTTGAAGCAAAGCCTTCAACTTCGCATTGATTTGAAGATAAATCATGTGTTTCGCTTGGATTTGAAGCTATCACGTTTGTTTCGCATGCAGTTGAAGCTAAATCATGTATATCACAAGTATTTGAAGCTAAACCATTTGTTTCACATTGATTTGATGATTTGCATTCTACGTCGCATTGATTTGAAGGTAAATCATATGTTTCGCATGGATTTGAAGCTAACTCGTTTTCTTCTCCTGTATTTGAAGATAAATCATATATATGACAAGTATTTGAAGCTAAACCATACGCTTCGCATGGATTTGAAGCAAAGCCTTCAACTTCGCATTGATTTGAAGATAAATCATGTGTTTCGCTTAGATTTCAAGGTAACACGTTTGTTTAGCATGCAGTTGAAGCTAAAACATGTACATCACAAGTATCTGGATCTAATTCATCTGTTTCGCAAGAATATGAAGCTATGAAGCTAATCCATGTGATTCGCATGAATTTGAAGCTAAATCATGTGTGTGGCATGGATTTGAAGCTCTATCACTTATATCGCAATTATCTGAAGATAAATCATTTGTTTCTCATGTGTTTAAAGCTAAGCCTTCTACTTCGCATTGATTTGAAGCTAAATCATGTGTAGCGCATGGATTTGAAGCTAACTCGTTTATTTCGCCTGCATTTGAAGCTAAATCATGTATATCACAAGTATTTGAATCTAAACCATTTGTTTCGCATTGATTTGAAGATAAGCTTTCTACTTCGCATTGATTTGAAACTAACTCGATTGTTTCGCCTGCATTTGCAGCTATATCACATATATCGCAATTATCTGATGATAAATCATATGTTTCTCATGTATTTGAACATAAGCCTTGTACTTCGCATTGATTTGAAGCTAAATCATGTGTTTCGCATGGATTTGAAGCTAACTCGTTTGTATCGCATGCAGTTGAAGCTAAATCATGTATATCTCAAGTATTTGAAGCTAAACCATCTGTTTCGCATGGATTTGAAGATAAGTCTCCTACTTCGCATTAATTTGGAGCTAACTCGATTGATTCGACTGCATTTGAATCTATATCACTTATCTCGCAATTATCTGTACATAAATCATTTGCTTCTCATGTATTTGAAGCTAAGCCGTCTATTTCGCACTGATTTGAAGCTAAATCATATGTTTTGCATGGATTTGAAGCTAACTCGTTTTATTCGCCTGTATTTAAAGATAAATCATGTATATCACAAGTATTTGGAGCTAAACCATTTGTTTCACATTGATTTGATGATTAGCATTCTACGTCGCATTGATTTGAAGCTAAATCATATGTTTCGCATGGATTTGAAGCTAACTCGTTTTCTTCGCCTGTATTTGAAGATAAATCATATATATGACAAGTATTTGAAGCTAAACCATACGCTTCGCATGGATTTGAAGCAAAGCCTTCAACTTCGCATTGATTTGAAGATAAATCATGTGTTTCGCTTAGATTTGAAGCTAACACGTTTGTTTAGCATGCAGTTGAAGCTAAAACATGTACATCACAAGTATCTGGATCTAATTCATCTGTTTCGCAAGAATATGAAGCTATGAAGCTAATCCATGTGATTCGCATGAATTTGAAGCTAAATCATGTGTGTGGCATGGATTTGAAGCTCTATCACTTATATCGCAATTATCTGAAGATAAATCATTTGTTTCTCATGTGTTTAAAGCTAAGCCTTCTACTTCGCATTGATTTGAAGCTAACTCGTTTGTTTCGCCTGCATTTGGAGACAAATCATGTATATCACAAGTATTTGAAGCTAAACCGTTTGATTCGCATGGATTTGATGCTAAGCCTTCTACTTCGCATTGATTTGCAGGTAAATGATGTGTTTCGCTTGGTTTTGAAGCTAACTCGTTTGTTTCGCATGCAGTTGAAGCTAAATCATGTATATCACAAGTATTTGAAGCTAAACCATTGGTTTCGCATGGATTTGAAGATAAGCCTTCTACTTCGCATTGATTTGAAGCTAACTCGATTGTTTCACCTGCATTTGAAGCTACATCACTTATATCGCAATTATCTGAAGATAAATCATTTGTTTCTCATGTATTTGAAGCTAAGCCTTCTACTTCGCTTTGATTTGAAGATAAACCACGTGATTCGCATGGACTTGAGACTAACTCGTTTGTATCGCGTGCATTTGAAGCTATATCACTTACATCGTAATTATCTGAAGTTAAATCATTTGTTTCTCATGTATTTGAAGCTAAGGCTTCTACTTCGCATTGATTTGCAGCTAAATCATGTGTTTCGCTTGGTTTTGCAGCTAACTCGTTTGTTTCGCAAGCAGTTGAAGCTAAATCATGTATATCACAAGTATTTGAAGATAAACCATTTTTTCGCATGGATTTGAAGATAAGCGTTCTACTTCGCATTGATTTGAAGCTAACTCGATTGTTTCGCCTGCATTTGCAGCTATATCACATATATCGCAATTATCTGATGATAAATCATATGTTTCTCATGTATTTGAACATAAGCCTTGTACTTCGCATTGATTTGAATCTAAATCATGTGTTTCGCATGGATTTGAAGCTAACTCGTTTGTTTCGCCTGCATTTGGAGACAAATCATGTATATCACAAGTATTTGGAGCTAAACCATTCGCTTCGCA
This sequence comes from Megalopta genalis, assembly GCF_051020955.1. Classification (NCBI taxonomy): domain Eukaryota; kingdom Metazoa; phylum Arthropoda; class Insecta; order Hymenoptera; family Halictidae; genus Megalopta; species Megalopta genalis. The sequence goes on along the minus strand of NW_027476585.1, from coordinate 106,901 downwards.
CGGATTTGAAGCAAAGCCTTCAACTTCGCATTGATTTGAAGATAAATCATGTGTAGCGCATGGATTTGAAGCTAACTCGTTTGTTTCGCCTGCATTTGAAGCTAAATCATGTATATCACAAGTATTTGAATCTAAACCATTTGTTTCGCATTGATTCGAAGATAAGCTTTCTACTTCGCATTGATTTGAAACTAACTCGATTGTTTCGCCTGCATTTGCAGCTATATCACATATATCGCAATTATCTGATGATAAATCATATGTTTCTCATGTATTTGAACATAAGCCTTCTACTTCGCATTGATTCGAAGCTAAATCATGTGAATCGCATGAATTCGAAGCTAACTCGTTTGTTTCGCATGCAGTTGAAGTTAAATCATGTATATCACAAGTATTTGAAGCTAAAACATTCGCTTCGCATGGGTTTGAAGCAAAACTTTCATCTTCGCATTGATTTGAAGATAAATCATGCGTTTCGCTTGGATTTGAAGCTAACACGTTTCTTTCGCATGCAGTTGAAGCTAAAACATGTACATCACAAGTATCTAGATCTAATCCATCCGTTTCGCAAGAATATGAATCTATGAAGCTAATCCATGTGATTCGCTTGAATTTGAAGCTAAATCATGTGTTTCGCATGGATTTCAAGCTGCATCACTTATATCGCAATTATCTGTAGATAAATCATTTGTTTCTCATGTGTTTGAAGCTAAGCCTTCTACTTCGCATTGATTCGAAGCTAAATCATGTGAATCGCATGGATTTGAAGCTAACTCGTTTGATTCGCATGCAGTTGAAGCTAAATCATGTATATCACGAGTATTTGAAGCTAAACCATTTGTTTCGGATTGATTTGAAGCTAAGCCTTCTACTTCGCATTGATTTGATGCTAACTCATATGTTTCGCATGGATTTGAAACTAACTCGTTTGTTTCGCCTGCATTTGAAGCTGTTTCTTTTATATCGCAAGTATTTGAAGCTAAACCATTTGTTTCGGATGGATTTGAAGATAAGCCTTCTACTTCGCATTGATTTAAATCCAAATCGTGTGTATGGCATGGATTTGAAGCTGTATCACTTATATCGCAATTATCTGAAGATAAATCATTTGTTTCTCATGTGTTTGAAGCTAAGCCTTCTACTTCGCATTGATTCGAAGCTAAATCATGTGAATCGCATGGATTTGAAGCTAACTCGTTTGATTCGACTGCATTTGAAGCTAACTCGTTTGATTCGACTGCATTTGAAGCTAAATCATGTATATCACAAGTATTTGAATCTAAACCATTTGTTTCGCATTGATTTGAAGATAAGTTTTCTACTTCGCATTGATTTGAAGCTAACTCGATTGTTTCGCCTGCATTTGCAGCTATATCACATATATCGCAATTATCTGATGATAAATCATATGTTTCTCATGTATTTGAACATAAGCCTTGTACTTCGCATTGATTTGAAGCTAAATCATGTGTTTCGCATGGATTTGAAGCTAACTCGTTTGTATCGCATGCAGTTGAAGCTAAATCATGTATATCTCAAGTATTTGAAGCTAAACCATCTGTTTCGCATGGATTTGAAGATAAGTCTCCTACTTCGCATTAATTTGAAGCTAACTCGATTGATTCGACTGCATTTGAATCTATATCACTTATCTCGCAATTATCTGTAGATAAATCATTTGCTTCTCATGTATTTGAAGCTAAGCCGTCTATTTCGCACTGATTTGAAGCTAAATCATATGTTTTGCATGGATTTGAAGCTAACTCGTTTTATTCGCCTGTATTTAAAGATAAATCATGTATATCACAAGTATTTGGAGCTAAACCATTCGCTTCGCACATATTTGAAGCAAAGCCTTCAACTTCGCATTGATTTGAAGATAAATCATGTGTTTCGCTTGGATTTGAAGCTATCACGTTTGTTTCGCATGCAGTTGAAGCTAAATCATGTATATCACAAGTATTTGAAGCTAAACCATTTGTTTCACATTGATTTGATGATTTGCATTCTACGTCGCATTGATTTGAAGCTAAATCATATGTTTCGCATGGATTTGAAGCTAACTCGTTTTCTTCGCCTGTATTTGAAGATAAATCATATATATGACAAGTATTTGAAGCTAAACCATACGCTTCGCATGGATTTGAAGCAAAGCCTTCAACTTCGCATTGATTTGAAGATAAATCATGTGTTTCGCTTAGATTTCAAGGTAACACGTTTGTTTAGCATGCAGTTGAAGCTAAAACATGTACATCACAAGTATCTGGATCTAATTCATCTGTTTCGCAAGAATATGAAGCTATGAAGCTAATCCATGTGATTCGCATGAATTTGAAGCTAAATCATGTGTGTGGCATGGATTTGAAGCTCTATCACTTATATCGCAATTATCTGAAGATAAATCATTTGTTTCTCATGTGTTTAAAGCTAAGCCTTCTACTTCGCATTGATTTGAAGCTAAATCATGTGTAGCGCATGGATTTGAAGCTAACTCGTTTATTTCGCCTGCATTTGAAGCTAAATCATGTATATCACAAGTATTTGAATCTAAACCATTTGTTTCGCATTGATTTGAAGATAAGCTTTCTACTTCGCATTGATTTGAAACTAACTCGATTGTTTCGCCTGCATTTGCAGCTATATCACATATATCGCAATTATCTGATGATAAATCATATGTTTCTCATGTATTTGAACATAAGCCTTGTACTTCGCATTGATTTGAAGCTAAATCATGTGTTTCGCATGGATTTGAAGCTAACTCGTTTGTATCGCATGCAGTTGAAGCTAAATCATGTATATCTCAAGTATTTGAAGCTAAACCATCTGTTTCGCATGGATTTGAAGATAAGTCTCCTACTTCGCATTAATTTGGAGCTAACTCGATTGATTCGACTGCATTTGAATCTATATCACTTATCTCGCAATTATCTGTAGATAAATCATTTGCTTCTCATGTATTTGAAGCTAAGCCGTCTATTTCGCACTGATTTGAAGCTAAATCATATGTTTTGCATGGATTTGAAGCTAACTCGTTTTATTCGCCTGTATTTAAAGATAAATCATGTATATCACAAGTATTTGGAGCTAAACCATTTGTTTCACATTGATTTGATGATTAGCATTCTACGTCGCATTGATTTGAAGCTAAATCATATGTTTCGCATGGATTTGAAGCTAACTCGTTTTCTTCGCCTGTATTTGAAGATAAATCATATATATGACAAGTATTTGAAGCTAAACCATACGCTTCGCATGGATTTGAAGCAAAGCCTTCAACTTCGCATTTATTTGAAGATAAATCATGTGTTTCGCTTAGATTTGAAGCTAACACGTTTGTTTAGCATGCAGTTGAAGCTAAAACATGTACATCACAAGTATCTGGATCTAATTCATCTGTTTCGCAAGAATATGAAGCTATGAAGCTAATCCATGTGATTCGCATGAATTTGAAGCTAAATCATGTGTGTGGCATGGATTTGAAGCTCTATCACTTATATCGCAATTATCTGAAGATAAATCATTTGTTTCTCATGTGTTTAAAGCTAAGCCTTCTACTTCGCATTGATTTGAAGCTAAATCATGTGTAGCGCATGGATTTGAAGCTAACTCGTTTATTTCGCCTGCATTTGAAGCTAAATCATGTATATCTCAAGTATTTGAAGCTAAACCATCTGTTTCGCATGGATTTGAAGATAAGTCTCCTACTTCGCATTAATTTGAAGCTAACTCGATTGATTCGACTGCATTTGAATCTATATCACTTATCTCGTAATTATCTGTAGATAAATCATTTGCTTCTCATGTATTTGAAGCTAAGCCGTCTATTTCGCACTGATTTGAAGCTAAATCATATGTTTTGCATGGATTTGAAGCTAACTCGTTTTATTCGCCTGTATTTGAAGATAAATCATGTACATCACAAGTATTTGAAGCTAAACCATTCGCTTCGCATGGATTTGAAGAAAAGCCTTCAACTTCGCATTGATATGAAGATAAATCATGTGTTTCGCATGGATTTGAAGCTAACACGTTTGTTTAGCATGCAGTTGAAGCTAAAACATGTACATCACAAGTATTTGGATCTAATCCACCTGTTTCGCAAGAATATGAAGCTATGAAGCTAATCCATGTGATTCGTATGAATTTGAAGCTAAATCATGTGTTTCGCATGGATTTGAATCTGTATCACTTATATCGCAATTATCTGAAGATAAATCATTTGTTTCTCACGTATTTGAAGCTAAGCCATCTACTTCGCATTGATTTGAAGCTAACTCGATTGTTTCGCCCGCATATGAAGCTATATCACTTATATCGCAATTATCTGAAGATTAATCATTTGTTTCTCATGTATTTGAAGATAAGCCTTGTACTTCGCATTGATTTGAAGCTAAATCATATGTTTCGCATGGATTTGAAGCTATCTCTTTTGTTTCGCCTGCATTTGAAGATAAATCATGTATATCACGAGTATTTGAAGCTAAACCATTTGTTTCGCATGAATTTGAAGCTAAGCCTTCTACTTCGCTTTGATTTGAAGCTAAATCATGTGTTTCGCTTGGTTTTGAAGCTAACTCGTTTGTTTCGCATGCAGTTGAAGCTAAATCATGTATAGCACAAGTATTTGAAGGCAAACCGTTTGCTTCACATGGATTTGAAGATATGCCTTCTACTTCGCATTGATTTGAAGCTAAATCATGTGTTTCGCTGTGATTTGAAGCTAACACGTTTGTTTCGCATGCAGTTGAAGCTAAATCATGTTTATCAAAAGTATTAGAAGCTAAACCATTTGTTTCGCATGGATTTGAAGATAAGCCTCCTACTTCGCATTGATTTGAAGCTAAGTCTTCTACTTCGCATTGATTTGGAGGTAAATCATGTGTTTCGCTTGGATTTGAAGCTAAGCCTTCTACTTCGCTTTGATTTGAAGCTAAATCATGTGTTTCGCTTGGTTTTGAAGCTAACTCGTTTGTTTCGCATGCAGTTGAAGCTAAATCATGCATATCACAAGTATTTGAAGCTAAACCATTTGTTTCGCATGAATTTGAATCTAAGCCTTCTACTTCGCATTGATTTGAAGCTAAGTCTTCTACTTCGCATTGATTTGGAGGTAAATCATGTGTTTCGCTTGGTTTTGAAACTAACTCGTTTGTTTCGCCTGCATTTGAAGCTGTTTCTTTGATATCGCAAGTATTTGAAGCTAAACCATTTGTTTCGGATGGATTTGAAGATAAGCCTTCTACTTCGCATTGATTTAAATCCAAATCATGTGTGTGGCATGGTTTTGAAGCTCTATCACTTATATCGCAATTATCTGAAGATAAATCATTTGTTTCTCATGTGTTTAAAGCTAAGCCTTCTACTTCGCATTGATTTGAAGCTAAATCATGTGTAGCGCATGGATTTGAAGCTAACTCGTTTGTTTCGCCTGCATTTGAAGCTAAATCATGTATATCACAAGTATTTGAATCTAAACCATTTGTTTCGCATTGATTTGAAGATAAGCTTTCTACTTCGCATTGATTTGAAACTAACTCGATTGTTTCGCCTGCATTTGCAGCTATATCACATATATCGCAATTATCTGATGATAAATCATATGTTTCTCATGTATTCGAACATAAGCCTTGTACTTCGCATTGATTTGAAGCTAAATCATGTGTTTCGCTTGGATTTGAAGCTATCACGTTTGTTTCGCATGCAGTTGAAGCTAAATCATGTATATCACAAGTATTTGAAGCTAAACCATTTGTTTCACATTGATTTGATGATTAGCATTCTACGTCGCAGTGATTTGAAGCTAAATCATATGTTTCGCATGGATTTGAAGCTAACTCGTTTTCTTCGCCTGTATTTGAAGATAAATCATATATATGACAAGTATTTGAAGCTAAACCATACGCTTCGCATGGATTTGAAGCAAAGCCTTCAACTTCGCATTGATTTGAAGATAAATCATGTGTTTCGCTTAGATTTGAAGCTAACACGTTTGTTTAGCATGCAGTTGAAGCTAAAACATGTACATCACAAGTATCTGGATCTAATTCATCTGTTTCGCAAGAATATGAAGCTATGAAGCTAATCCATGTGATTCGCATGAATTTGAAGCTAAATCATGTGTGTGGCATGGATTTGAAGCTCTATCACTTATATCGCAATTATCTGAAGATAAATCATTTGTTTCTCATGTGTTTAAAGCTAAGCCTTCTACTTCGCATTGATTTGAAGCTAAATCATGTGTAGCGCATGGATTTGAAGCTAACTCGTTTGTTTCGCCTGCATTTGAAGCTAAATCATGTATATCACAAGTATTTGAATCTAAACCATTTGTTTCGCATTGATTTGAAGATAAGCTTTCTACTTCGCATTGATTTGAAACTAACTCGATTGTTTCGCCTGCATTTGCAGCTATATCACATATATCGCAATTATCTGATGATAAATCATATGTTTCTCATGTATTTGAACATAAGCCTTGTACTTCGCATTGATTTGAAGCTAAATCATGTGTTTCGCATGGATTTGAAGCTAACTCGTTTGTATCGCATGCAGTTGAAGCTAAATCATGTATATCTCAAGTATTTGAAGCTAAACCATTTGTTTCGCATGAATTTGAAGCTAAGCCTTCTACTTCGCTTTGATTTGAAGCTAAATCATGTGTTTCGCTTGGTTTTGAAGCTAACTCGTTTGTTTCGCATGCAGTTGAAGCTAAATCATGTGTAGCACAAGTATTTGAAGGTAAACCATTTGTTTCGCATGGATTTGAAGATAATCCTCCTACTTCGCATTGATTTGAAGCTAAGTCTTCTACTTCGCATTGATTTGGAGATAAATCATGTGTTTCGCTTGGATTTGAAGCTAAGCCTTCTACTTCGCTTTGATTTGAAGCTAAATCATGTGTTTCGCTTGGTTTTGAAGCTAACTCGTTTGTTTCGCATGCAGTTGAAGCTAAATCATGCATATCACAAGTGTTTGAAGCTAAACCATTTGTTTCGAACGGATTTGAAGATAAGCCTTCTACTTCGCATTGATTTAAATCTAAATCGTGTGTATGGCATGGATTCGAAGCTAACTCGTTTGTTTCGCCTGCATTTGAAGTTAAATCATGTATATCACAAGTATTTGAAGCTAAAACATTCGCTTCGCATGGGTTTGAAGCAAAACTTTCATCTTCGCATTGATTTGAAGATAAATCATGCGTTTCGCTTGGATTTGAAGCTAACACGTTTGTTTCGCATGCAGTTGAAGCTAAAACATGTACATCACAAGTATCTGGATCTAATCCATCCGTTTCGCAAGAATATGAAGCTATCAAGCTAATCCATGTGATTCGCTTGAATTTGAAGCTAAATCATGTGTTTCGCATGGATTTGAAGCTGCATCACTTATATCGCAATTATCTGTAGATAAATCATTTGTTTCTCATGTGTTTGAAGCTAAGCCTTCTACTTCGCATTGATTCGAAGCTAAATCATGTGAATCGCATGGATTTGAAGCTAACTCGTTTGATTCGCATGCAGTTGAAGCTAAATCATGTATATCACGAGTATTTGAAGCTAAACCATTTGTTTCGGATTGATTTGAAGCTAAGCCTTCTACTTCGCATTGATTTGATGCTAAACCATATGTTTCGCATGGATTTGAAACTAACTCGTTTGTTTCGTCTTCATTTGAAGCTGTTTCTTTTATATCGCAAGTATTTGAAGCTAAACCATTTGTTTCGGATGGATTTGAAGATAAGCCTTCTACTTCGCATTGATTTAAATCCAAATCGTGTGTATGGCATGGATTTGAAGCTGTATCACTTATATCGCAATTATCTGAAGATAAATCATTTGTTTCTCATGTGTTTGAAGCTAAGCCTTCTACTTCGCATTGATTCGAAGCTAAATCATGTGAATCGCATGGATTTGAAGCTAACTCGTTTGATTCGCATGCATTTGAAGCTAAATCATGTATATCACGAGTATTTGAAACTAAACCATTTGTTTCGGATTGATTTGAAGCTAAGCCTTCTACTTCGCATTGATTTGATGCTAAATCATATGTTTCGCATGGATTTGAAACTAACTCGTTTGTTTCGTCTTCATTTGAAGCTGTTTCATTTATATCGCAAGTATTTGAAGCTAAACCATTTGTTTCGGATGGATTTGAAGATAAGCCTTCTACTTCGCATTGATTTAAATCTAAATCGTATGTATGGCATGGATTTGAAGCTAACTCGTTTGTTTCGCATGCTGTTGAAGCTAAATCATGTTTATCACAAGTATCTGAATCTAAACCATCTGTTTCGCAAGAATATGAAGCTAAACCATGTGTTTCGCATGAATTTGAAGCTAAATGATGTGTTTCGCTTGGTTTTGAAGCTAACTCTTTTGTTTCGCCTGCATTTGAAGATAAATCATGCATATCACAAGTATTTGAAGCTAAACCATTTGTTTCGCATGGATTTGAAGATAAGCCTCCTACTTCGCATTGATTTGAAGCTAAGTCTTCTACTTCGCATTCATTTGGAGGTAAATCATGTGTTTCGCTTGGATTTGAAGCTAAGCCTTCTACTTCGCTTTGATTTGAAGATAAATCATGTGTTTCGCTTGGTTTTCAAGCTAACTCGTTTGATTCGCATGCAGTTGAAGCTAAATCATGCATATCACAAGTATTTGAAGCTAAACCATTTGTTTCGCATGAATTTGAATCTAAGCCTTCTACTTCGCATTGATTTGAAGCTAAGTCTTCTACTTCGCATTGATTTGGAGGTAAATCATGTGTTTCGCTTGGTTTTGAAGCTAACTCGTTTGTTTCGCATGCAGTTGATGCTAAATCATGCATATCACAAGTATTTGAAGCTAAACCATTTGTTTCGCATGAATTTGAATCTAAGCCTTCTACTTCGCTTTGATTTGAAGCTAAGTCTTCTACTTCGCATTGATCTGGAGGTAAATCATGTGTTTCGCTTGGATTTGAAGATAACTCGTTTGTTTCGATTGCAGTTGAAGCTAAATCATGTTTATCACAAGTATCTGAATATAAACCATCTGTGTCGCATGAATATTGAGCTAAACCATGTATTTCGCATGAATTTGAAGATAAATGATGTGTTTCGCATGGATATGAAGCTAGCTCTTTTGTTTCGCCTGCATTTGAAGATAAATCATGTATATCATAAGTATTTGAAGCTCAACCGTTTGATTCGCATGGATTTGAAGCTATCCCTTCTACTTCGCATTGATTTGCAGCTAAATTATGTGTTTCGCTTGGTGTTGAAGCTAACTCGATTGTTTCGCATGCAGTTGAAGCTAAATCATGTATAGCACAAGTATTTGAAGATAAACCGTTTGTTTCACATAGATTTGAAGATATGCCTTATACTTCGCATTGATTTGAAGCTAAATCATGTGTTTCGCTGTGATTTGAAGCAAACTCGTTTGTTTCGCATGCAGTTGAAGCTAAATCATGTTTATCAAAAGTATTAGAAGCTAAACCATTTGTTTCGCATGGATTTGAAGATAAGCCTCCTACTTCGCATTAATTTGAAGCTAACTCGATTGATTGTACTGCATTTGAATCTATATCACTTATATCGCAATTATCTGAAGATAAAGCATTTGCTTCTCATGTATTTGAAGCTAAGCCGTCTATTTCGCATTGATTTGAAGCTAAATCATATGTTTCGCATGGATTTGAAGCTAACTCGTTTTTTTCGCCTGTATTTAAAGATAAATCATGTATATCACAAGTATTTGAAGCTAAACCATTCGCTTCGCACGGATTTGAAGCAAAGCCTTCAACTTCGCATTGATTTGAAGATAAATCATGTGTTTCGCTTGAATTTGAAGCTAACTCGTTTGTTTCGCATGCAGTTGAAGCTAAATCATGTATATCACAAGTATTTGAAGCTAAACCATTTGTTTCACATTGATTTGATGATAAGCATTCTACGTCGCATTGATTTGAAGCTAAGCCTTCCACTTCGCATTGATTTGAAGCTAACTCGATTGTTTCGCCTGCATTTGAAGCTATATCACTTATATCGCAATTATCCGAAGATAAATCATTTGTTTCTCATGTATTTGAAGCTAAGCCTTCCACTTCGCATTGATTTGAACCTAAATAATGTGTTTCGCTTGGATTTGAAGGTAAAACGTTTGTTTCGCATGCAGTTGAAGCTAAATCATGTATATCACAAGTATTTGAAGCTAAACCATTTGTTTCGCATGCATTTGAAGCTATGCCTTCTACTTCGCATTGATTTGAAGCTAAATCATGTGTTTCGCATGGTTTTGAAGCTAACTCGTTTGTATCGCATGCAGTTGAAGCTAAATCATGTATATCTCAAGTATTTGAAGCTAAACCATTTGTTTCGCATGGATTTGAAGATAAGTCTCCTACTTCGCATTAATTTGAAGCTAACTCGATTGATTCGACTGCATTTGAATCTATATCACTTATATCGCAATTATCTGTAGATAAATCATTTGCTTCTCATGTATTTGAAGCTAAGCCTTCTACTTCGCATTGATTTGAAGCTAAATCATATGTTTCGCTTGGATTTGAAGCTAACTCGTTTGTTTCTCCTACATTTGAAGCTAAATCATGTATATCACAAGTATTTGAAGCTAAACCATTTGTTTCGCATGGTTTCGAATTTAAGCCTTCTACTTCGCATTGATTTGAAGCTAAATCATTTGATTCGCTTGAATTTGAGGCTAACTCGTTTGTTTCGCATACAGTTGAAGCTAAATAATGTGTATTACAAGCATTTGAAGCTAAATCATTTGTTTTGCATGGATTTGAAGCTAACTCGATTGTTTCGCCCGCATATGAAGCTATATCACTTATATCGCAATTATCTGAAGATAAATCATTTGTTTCTCATGTATTTGAAGCTAAGCCTTCCACTTCGCATTGATTTGAACCTAAATAATGTGTTTCGCTTGGATTTGAAGGTAAAGCGTTTGTTTCGCATGCAGTTGAAGCTAAATCATGTATATCTCAAGTATTTGAAGCTAAATCATATGTTTTGCATGGATTTGAAGCTAACTCGTTTTATTCGCCTGTATTTGAAGATAAATCATGTATATCACAAGTATTTGAAGCTAAACCATTCGCTTCGCATGGATTTGAAGCAAAGCCTTCAACTTCGCATTGATTTTAAGATAAATCATGTGTTTCGCTTGGATTTGAAGCTAACACGTTCGTTTAGCACGCACTTGAAGCTAAAACATGTACATCACAAGTATCTGGATCTAATCCATCTGTTTCGCAAGAATATTAAGCTATGAAGCTAATCCATGTGATTCGTATGAATTTGAAGCTAAATCATGTGTTTCGCATGGATTTGAAGCTGTATCACTTATATCGCAATTATCTGAAGATAAATCATTTATTTCTCACGTATTTGAAGCTAAGCCTTCCACTTCGCATTGATTTGAAGCTAACTGGATTGTTTCGCCTGCATATGAAGCTATATCACTTATATCGCAATTATCTGAAGATAAATCATTTGTTTCTCATGTATTTGAAGCTAAGCCGTCTATTTCGCATTGATTTGAAGCTAAATCATATGTTTCGCATGGATTTGAAGCTAACTCGTTTTTTTCGCCTGTATTTAAAGATAAATCATGTATACCACAAGTATTTGAAGCTAAACCATTCGCTTCGCATGGATTTGAAGCAAAGTCTTCAAGTCCGCATTGATTTGAAGATAAATCATGTGTTTCGCTTGGATTTGAAGCTAGCTCGTTTGTTTCGCATGCAGTTGAAGCTAAATCATGTATATCACAAGTATTTGAAGCTAAACCATTTGTATCACATTTATTTGATGATAAGCCTTCTACGTCGCATTGATTTGAAGCTAAGCCTTCTATTTCGCATTGATTTGAAGGTAAATCATCTGTTTCGCTTGGATTTGAAGTTAACTCGTTTTTTTCGCATGCAGTTGAAGCTAAATCATGTTTATCACAAGTATCTGAATATAAACCATCTGTTTTGCATGAATATTAAGCTAAACCATGTGTTTCGCATGAATTTGAAGCTAAATGATGTGTTTCGCTTGGTTTTGAAGCTAACTCTTTTGTTTCGCTTGCATTTGAAGATAAGTCATGTATAGCACAAGTATTTGAAGCTAAACCATTTGTTTCGCATGGATTTGAAGATAAGCCTACTACTTCGCATTGATTTGAAGTTAACTCGATTGTTTCGCCTGCATTTGAAGCTATATTACTTATATCGCAATTATCTGAAGATAAATCATTTGTTTCTCATGTATTTGAAGCTAAGCCTTCCACTTCCCATTGATTTGAACCTAAATAATGTGTTTCGCTTGTATTTGAAGGTAAAGCGCTTGTTTCGCATGCATTTGAAGCTAAATTATGTATATCACAAGTATTTTAAGCTAAATCATTTGATTCGCATGGATTTGAAATTAAGCCTTCTACATCGTACTGATTTGAAGCTAAATCATGTGTTTCGTTTGAATTTGAAACTAAGCCTTCTACTTCGCATTGATTTGAAGCTAATTCGTTTGTTTCGCTTGCAGTTGAAGCTAAATCATGTAAATCACAAGTATTTGAAGCTAAACCATTCGCTTCGCATGGATTTGAAGCAAAGCCTTCAAGTCCGCATTGATTTGAAGATAAATCATGTGTTTCGCTTGGATTTGAAGCTAACTCGTTTGTTTCACAATGCAGTTGATGCTAAATCATGTATAAAACAAGTATTTGAAGCCAAACCATTTATTTCGCATGTGTTTGAAGCTAAGACTTCTACTTTGCATGAAATTGAAGCTATGTCATGTGTTTCGCTTGGATTTGAAACTAACTCGTTTGTTTCGTCTTCATTTGAAGCTGTTTCATTTATATTGCAAGTATTTGATGCTAAACCATTTGTTTCGGATGTATTTGAAAATAAGTCTTCTACTTCGCATTCATTTAAATCTAAATCGTGTGTATGGCATGGATTTGAAGCTAACTCGTTTGTTTCGTCTTCATTTGAAGCTGATTCATTTATATCGCAAGTATTTGAAGCTAAACCATATGTTTCGCATGGATTTGAAGATAAGCCTCCTACTTCGCATTAATTTGAAGCTAACTCGATTGATTCGACTGCATTTGAATCTATATCACTTATATCGCAATTATCTGTAGATAAATCATTTGCTTCTCATGTATTTGAAGCTAAGCCTTCTACTTCGCATTGATTTGAAGCTAAATCATATGTTTCGCTTGGATTTGAAGCTAACTCGTTTGTTTCTCCTACATTTGAAGCTAAATCATGTATATCACAAGTATTTGAAGCTAAACCATTTGTTTCGCATGGTTTCGAATTTAAGCCTTCTACTTCGCATTGATTTGAAGCTAAATCATTTGATTCGCTTGAATTTGAGGCTAACTCGTTTGTTTCGCATACAGTTGAAGCTAAATAATGTGTATTACAAGCATTTGAAGCTAAATCATTTGTTTTGCATGGATTTGAAGCTAACTCGATTGTTTCGCCCGCATATGAAGCTATATCACTTATATCGCAATTATCTGAAGATAAATCATTTGTTTCTCATGTATTTGAAGCTAAGCCTTCCACTTCGCATTGATTTGAACCTAAATAATGTGTTTCGCTTGGATTTGAAGGTAAAGCGTTTGTTTCGCATGCAGTTGAAGCTAAATCATGTATATCTCAAGTATTTGAAGCTAAATCATATGTTTTGCATGGATTTGAAGCTAACTCGTTTTATTCGCCTGTATTTGAAGATAAATCATGTATATCACAAGTATTTGAAGCTAAACCATTCGCTTCGCATGGATTTGAAGCAAAGCCTTCAACTTCGCATTGATTTTAAGATAAATCATGTGTTTCGCTTGGATTTGAAGCTAACACGTTCGTTTAGCACGCACTTGAAGCTAAAACATGTACATCACAAGTATCTGGATCTAATCCATCTGTTTCGCAAGAATATTAAGCTATGAAGCTAATCCATGTGATTCGTATGAATTTGAAGCTAAATCATGTGTTTCGCATGGATTTGAAGCTGTATCACTTATATCGCAATTATCTGAAGATAAATCATTTATTTCTCACGTATTTGAAGCTAAGCCTTCCACTTCGCATTGATTTGAAGCTAACTGGATTGTTTCGCCTGCATATGAAGCTATATCACTTATATCGCAATTATCTGAAGATAAATCATTTGTTTCTCATGTATTTGAAGCTAAGCCGTCTATTTCGCATTGATTTGAAGCTAAATCATATGTTTCGCATGGATTTGAAGCTAACTCGTTTTTTTCGCCTGTATTTAAAGATAAATCATGTATACCACAAGTATTTGAAGCTAAACCATTCGCTTCGCATGGATTTGAAGCAAAGTCTTCAAGTCCGCATTGATTTGAAGATAAATCATGTGTTTCGCTTGGATTTGAAGCTAGCTCGTTTGTTTCGCATGCAGTTGAAGCTAAATCATGTATATCACAAGTATTTGAAGCTAAACCATTTGTATCACATTTATTTGATGATAAGCCTTCTACGTCGCATTGATTTGAAGCTAAGCCTTCTATTTCGCATTGATTTGAAGGTAAATCATGTGTTTCGCTTGGATTTGAAGTTAACTCGTTTTTTTCGCATGCAGTTGAAGCTAAATCATGTTTATCACAAGTATCTGAATATAAACCATCTGTTTTGCATGAATATTAAGCTAAACCATGTGTTTCGCATGAATTTGAAGCTAAATGATGTGTTTCGCTTGGTTTTGAAGCTAACTCTTTTGTTTCGCTTGCATTTGAAGATAAGTCATGTATAGCACAAGTATTTGAAGCTAAACCATTTGTTTCGCATGGATTTGAAGATAAGCCTACTACTTCGCATTGATTTGAAGTTAACTCGATTGTTTCGCCTGCATTTGAAGCTATATTACTTATATCGCAATTATCTGAAGATAAATCATTTGTTTCTCATGTATTTGAAGCTAAGCCTTCCACTTCCCATTGATTTGAACCTAAATAATGTGTTTCGCTTGTATTTGAAGGTAAAGCGCTTGTTTCGCATGCATTTGAAGCTAAATTATGTATATCACAAGTATTTTAAGCTATATCATTTGATTCGCATGGATTTGAAATTAAGCCTTCTACATCGTACTGATTTGAAGCTAAATCATGTGTTTCGTTTGAATTTGAAACTAAGCCTTCTACTTCGCATTGATTTGAAGCTAATTCGTTTGTTTCGCTTGCAGTTGAAGCTAAATCATGTAAATCACAAGTATTTGAAGCTAAACCATTCGCTTCGCATGGATTTGAAGCAAAGCCTTCAAGTCCGCATTGATTTGAAGATAAATCATGTGTTTCGCTTGGATTTGAAGCTAACTCGTTTGTTTCACAATGCAGTTGATGCTAAATCATGTATAAAACAAGTATTTGAAGCCAAACCATTTATTTCGCATGTGTTTGAAGCTAAGACTTCTACTTTGCATGAAATTGAAGCTATGTCATGTGTTTCGCTTGGATTTGAAACTAACTCGTTTGTTTCGTCTTCATTTGAAGCTGTTTCATTTATATTGCAAGTATTTGATGCTAAACCATTTGTTTCGGATGTATTTGAAAATAAGTCTTCTACTTCGCATTCATTTAAATCTAAATCGTGTGTATGGCATGGATTTGAAGCTAACTCGTTTGTTTCGTCTTCATTTGAAGCTGATTCATTTATATCGCAAGTATTTGAAGCTAAACCATATGTTTCGCATGGATTTGAAGATAAGCCTCCTACTTCGCATTAATTGGAAGCTAACTCGATTGATTCGACTGCATTTGAATCTATATCAATTATATCGCAATTATCTGAAGATAAATCATTTGCTTCTCATATATTTGAAGCTAAGCCGTCTATTTCGCATTGATTTGAAGCTAAATCATGAGTTTCGCATGGATTTGAAGCTAACTCGTTTGTTTCGCATGCAGTTGCAGCTCAATCATGTATATCACAAGTATTTGAAGCCAAAACATTCGCTTCGCATGGGTTTGAAGCAAATCTTTCATCTTCGCATTGATTTGAAGATAAATCATGCGTTTCGCTTGGATTTGAAGCTAACACGTTTGTTTCGCATGCAGTTGAATCTAAAACATGTACATCACAAGTATCTGGATCTAATCCATCCGTTTCGCAAGAATATGAAGCTATGAAGCTAATCCATGTGATTCGCTTGAATTTGAAGCTAAATCATGTGTTTCGCATGGATTTGAAGCTGTATCACTTATATCGCAATTATCTGTAGATAAATCATTTGTTTCTCATGTGTTTGAAGCTAAGCCTTCTACTCCGCATTGATTTAAATCTAAATCATGTGAATCGCATGGATTTGAAGCTAACTCTTTTGTTTCGCCTGCATTTGAAGATAAATCATGTATATCACAAGTATTTGAAGCTAAACCATTTGTTTCGCATGAATTTGAAGCTAAGCCTTCTACTTCGCTTTGATTTGAAGCTAAATCATGTGTTTCGCTTGGTTTTGAAGCTAACTCGTTTGTTTCGCATGCAGTTGAAGCTAAATCATGCATAGCACAAGTATTTGAAGGTAAACCACTTGTTTCGCATGGATTTGAAGATATGCCTTCTACTTCCCATTGATTGGAAGCTAAATCATGTGTTTCGCTGTGATTTGTAGCTAACTCGTTTGTTTCGCATGCAGTTGAATCTAAATCATGTTTATCAAAAGTATTTGAAGCTATAGCATTTGTTTCGCATGGATTTGAAGCTAAGCCTTCTACTTCGCATTGATTTGAATTTAAATCATGTGTTTCTCTTTGATTTGAAGCAAACTTGTTTGTTTCGCATGCAGTTGAAGCTAAATCATGTTTATCACATGTATCTGAATCTAAACCATCTGTTTCGCAAGACTATGAAGCTATGAAGCTAAACCATGTGTTTCGCATGAATTTGAAACTAAATCGTGTGTTTCGCATGGATTTGAAGCTAACTCTTTTGTTTCGCCTGCATTTGAAGGTAAATCTTGTATATCACAAGTATTTGAAGCTAAACCGTTTGATTCGAATGGATTTGAAGCTAAGCCTTCTACTTCGCATTGATTTGCAGCTAAATCATGTGTTTCGCTTGGTTTTGAAGCTAACACTTTTGTTTCGCCTGCATTTGAAGATAAATCATGTACATCACAAGTATTTGAAGCTAAACCATTTGTTTCGCATGAATTTGAAGCTAAGCCTTCTACTTCGCATTGATTTGCAGCTAAGTCATGTGTTTCGCTTGGTTTTGAAGCTAACTCGTTTGTTTCGCATGCAGTAGAAGCTGAATCATGTATATCACAAATATTTGAAGCTAAACCATTTCTTTCGCATGAATTTGAAGCTAAGCCTTCTATTTCGCATTGATTTGAAGCTAAATCATGAGTTTCGCATGGATTTGAAGCTAACTCGTTTGTTTCGCATGCAGTTGAAGCTCAATCATGTATATCACAAGTATTTGAAGCTAAAAAATTCGCTTCGCATGGGTTTGAAGCAAAACTTTCATCTTCGCATTGATTTGAAGATAAATCATGCGTTTCGCTTGGATTTGAAGCTAACACGTTTGTTTCGCATGCAGTTGAATTTAAAACATGTACATCACAAGTATCTGGATCTAATCCATCCGTTTCGCAAGAATATGAAGCTATGAAGCTAATCCATGTGATTCGTATGAATTTGAAGCTAGATCATGTGTTTCGCATGGATTTGAAGCTGTATCACTTATATCGCAATTATCTGAAGATAAATCATTTGTTTCTCACGTATTTGAAGCTAAGCCTTCTACTTCGCATTGATTTGAAGCTAACTCGATTGTTTCGCCCGCATATGAAGTTATATCACTTATATCGCAATTATCTGAAGATAAATCATTTGTTTCTCATGTATTTGAAGATAAGCCTTGTACTGCGCATTGATTTGAAGCTAAATCATGTGTTTCGCATGGATTTGAAGCGAACTCGTTTGTTTCGCATGCAGTTGAAGCTAAATCATATTTATCACAAGTATCTGACTATAAACCATGTGTTTCGCATGAATATTAAGCTAAAATATGTGTTTCGCATGAGTTTGAAGCGAAATGATGTGTTTCGCATGGATTTGAAGCTATCTCTTTTGTTTCGCCTGCATTTGAAGATAAATCATGTATATCACAAGTATTTGAAGCTAAACCGTTTGATTCGCACGGATTTGAAGCTAAGCGTTCTACTTCGCATTGATTTGCAGCTAAATCATGTGTTTCGCTTGGTTTTGAAGCTAACTCGTTTGTTTCGCTTGCAGTTGAAGCTACATCATGTATAGCACAAGTATTTGAAGGTAAACCATTTGTTTCGCATGGATTTGAAGATAAGCCTTCTACTTCGCATTGATTTGAAGATAAATCATGTGTTTCGCTTGGATTTGAAGCTAACACGTTTGTTTAGCATGCAGTTGAAGCTAAAACATGTACATCACAAGTATCTGGATCTAATCCACCTGTTTCGCAAGAATATGAAGCTATGAAGCTAATCCATGTGCTTCGTATGAATTTAAAGCTAGATCATGTGTTTCGCATGGATTTGAAGCTGTATCACTTATATCGCAATTATCGGAAGATAAATCATTTGTTTCTCACGTATTTGAAGCTAAGCCTTCTACATCGCATTGATTTGAAGCTAACTCGATTGTTTCGCCCGCATATGAAGCTATATCACTTATATCGCAATTATCTGAAGATAAATCATTTGTTTCTCATGTATTTGAAGATAAGCCTTGTACTTCGCATTGATTTGAAGCTAAATCATGTGTTTCGCATGGATTTGAAGCTAACTCGTTTGTTTCGCATGCAGTTGAAGCTAAATCATATTTATCACAAGTATCTGAGTATAAACCATGTGTTTCGCATGAATATTAAGCTAAACTATGTGTTTCGCATGAATTTGAAGCGAAATGATGTGTTTCGCATGGATTTGAAGCTATCTCTTTTGTTTCGCCTGCATTTGAAGATAAATCATGTATATCACAAGTATTTGAAGCTAAACCATTTGATTCGCATTGATTTGACATTAAGCCTTCTACTTCGTACTGATTTGACGCTAAATCATGTGTTTCGTTTGAATTTGAAACTAAGCCTTCTACTTCGCATTGATTTGAAGCTAAATCGTGTGTTTCGCATGAATTTGAAGCTTATTCATGTATTTCACAAGTATTTGAAGCTGAACCATATGTTTTGCGTGAATATTAAGCTAAACCATGTGTTTCCAACGTATTTGAAGCTAAATCATGTGTTTCGCTGTGATTTGAAGCTAACACGTTTGCTTCGCATGCAGTTGAAGCTAAATCATGTTTATCAAAAGTATTAGAAGCTAAACAATTTGTTTCGCATGGATTTGAAGATAAGCCTCCTACTTCGCATTAATTTGAAGCTAACTCGATTGATTCTACTGCATTTGAATCTATATCACTTATATCGCAATTATCTGAAGATAAAGCATTTGCTTCTCATGTATTTGAAGCTAAGTCGTCTATTTCACATTGATTTGAAGCTAAATCATATGTTTCGCACTGATTTGAAGCTAACTCGTTTTTTTCGCCTGTATTTAAAGATAAATCATGTATATCACAAGTATTTGAAGCTAAACCATTTATTTCGAATGAATTTGAAGCTAAGCCTTCTACTTCGCTTTGATTTGAAGCTAAATCATGTGTTTCGCTTGGTTTTGAAGCTAACTCGTTTGTTTCGCATGCAATTGAAGCTAAATCATGCATATCACAAGTATTTGAAGCTAAACCATTTGTTTCGCATGAATTTGAATCGAAGCCTTCTACTTCGCATTGATTTGAAGCTAAGTCTTCCACTTCGCATTGATTTGGAGGTAAATCATGTGTTTCGCTTGGATTTGAAGCTAACTCGTTTGTTTCGATTGCAGTTGAAGCTAAATCATGTTTCTCACACGTATCTGAATATAAACCATCTGTGTCGCATGAATATTGAGCTAAACCATGTATTTCGCATGAATTTGAAGCTAAATGATGTGTTTCGCATGGATATGAAGCTAACTCTTTTGTTTCGCCTGCATTTGAAGATAAATCATGTATATCATAAGTATTTGAAGCTCAACCGTTTTAGTCGCATGGATTTGAAGCTATCCCTTCTACTTCGCATTGATTTGCAGCTAAATCATGTGTTTCGCTGTGATTTGAAGCTAACTCGTTTGTATCGCATGCAGTTGAAGCTAAATCATGTATATCACAAGTATTTGAAGCTAAACCATTCGCTTCGCATGGATTTGAAGCACAGCCTTCAACTTCGCATTGATTTGACGATAAATCATGTGTTTCGCTTGGATTTGAAGCTAACACGTTTGTTGAGCATGCACTTGAAGCTAAAACATGTACATCACAAGTATCTGGATCTAATCCATCTGTTTCGCAAGAATATTAAGCTATAAAGCTAATCCATGTGATTCATATGAATTTGAAGCTAAATCATGTGTTTCGCATGGATTTGAAGCTGTATCACTTATATCACAATTATCTGAAGATAAATCATTTGTTTCTCATGTATTTGAAGCTAAGCCGTCTATTTCGCATTGATTTGAAGCTAAATCATATGTTTCGTATGGATTTGAAGCTAACTCGTTTTTCTCGCCTGTATTTAAAGATAAATCATGTATATCACAAGTATTTGGAGCTAAACCATTCGCTTCGCACGGATTTGAAGCAAAGCCTTCAACTTCGCATTGATTTGAAGATAAATCATGTGTTTCGCTTAGATTTGAAGCTAACACGATTGTTTAGCATGCAGTTAAAGCTAAAACATGTACATCACAAGTATCTGGATCTAATTCATCTGTTTCGCAAGAATATGAAGCTATGAAGCTAATCCATGTGATTCGCATGAATTTGAAGCTAAATCATGTGTGTCGCATGGATTTGAAGCTGTATCACTTATATCGCAATTATCTGAAGATAAATCATTTGTTTCTCATGTGTTTAAAGCTAAGCCTTCTACTTCGCATTGATTTGAAGCTAAATCATGTGTAGCGCATGGATTTGAAGCTAACTCGTTTGTTTCGCCTGCATTTGAAGCTAAATCATATATATCACAAGTATTTGAATCTAAACCATTTGTTTCGCATTGATTTGAAGATAAGTTTTCTACTTCGCATTGATTTGAAGCTAACTCGATTGTTTCGGCTGCATTTGCAGCTATATCACATATATCGCAATTATCTGATGATAAATCATATGTTTCTCATGTATTTGAACATAAGCCTTGTACTTCGCATTGATTTGAAGCTAAATCATGTGTTTCGCATGGATTTGAAGCTAACTCGTTTGTTTCGCCTGCCGTTAAAGCTAAATCATGTACATCACAAGTATTTGTAGCTAAACCATGTGTTTCGCATGAATTTGAAGCTAAATGATGTCTTTCGCATTAATTTGAAGCTAACTCGATTGATTCGTCTGCATTTGAATCTATATCACTTATCTCGCAATTATCTGTAGATAAATCATTTGCTTCTCATGTATTTGAAGCTAAGCCGTCTATTTCGCACTGATTTGAAGCTAAATCATATGTTTCGCATGGATTTGAAGCTAACTCGTTTTCTTCGCCTGTATTTGGAGATAAATCATATATATCACAAGGATTTGAAGCTAAACCAAACGCTTCGCATGGATTTGCAGAAAAGCCTTCAACTTCGCATTGATATGAAGATAAATCATGTGTTTCGCTTGGATTTGAAGCTAACACGTTTGTTTAGCATGCAGTTGAAGCTAAAACATGTACATCACAAGTATCTGGATCTAATCCACCTGTTTCGCAAGAATATGAAGCTATGAAGCTAATCCATGTGATTCGTATGAATTTGAAGCTAAATCATGTGTTTCGCATGGATTTGAAGCTGTATCACTTATATCGCAATTATCTGAAGATAAATCATTTGTTTCTCACGTATTTGATGCTAAGCCTTCTACTTCGCATTGATTTGAAGCTAACTCGATTGTTTCGCCCGCATATGAAGCTATATCACTTATATCGCAATTATCTGAAGATAAATCATTTGTTTCTCATGTATTTGAAGATAAGCCTTGTACTGCGCATTGATTTGAAGCTAAATCATGTGTTTCGCATGGATTTGAAGCGAACTCGTTTGTTTCGCATGCAGTTGAAGCTAAATCATATTTATCACAAGTATCTGACTATAAACCATGTGTTTCGCATGAATATTAAGCTAAAATATGTGTTTCGCATGAGTTTGAAGCGAAATGATGTGTTTCGCATGGATTTGAAGCTATCTCTTTTGTTTCGCCTGCATTTGAAGATAAATCATGTATATCACAAGTATTTGATGCTAAACCGTTTGATTCGCACGGATTTGAAGCTAAGCGTTCTACTTCGCATTGATTTGCAGCTAAATCATGTGTTTCGCTTGGTTTTGAAGCTAACTCGTTTGTTTCGCTTGCAGTTGAAGCTACATCATGTATAGCACAAGTATTTGAAGGTAAACCATTTGTTTCGCATGGATTTGAAGATAAGCCTTCTACTTCGCATTGATTTGAAGATAAATCATGTGTTTCGCTTGGATTTGAAGCTAACACGTTTGTTTAGCATGCAGTTGAAGCTAAAACATGTACATCACAAGTATCTGGATCTAATCCACCTGTTTCGCAAGAATATGAAGCTATGAAGCTAATCCATGTGATTCGTATGAATTTGAAGCTAGATCATGTGTTTCGCATGGATTTGAAGCTGTATCACTTATATCGCAATTATCTGAAGATAAATCATTTGTTTCTCACGTATTTGAAGCTAAGCCTTCTACATCGCATTGATTTGAAGCTAACTCGATTGTTTCGCCCGCATATGAAGCTATATCACTTATATCGCAATTATCTGAAGATAAATCATTTGTTTCTCATGTATTTGAAGATAAGCCTTGTACTTCGCATTGATTTGAATCTAAATCATGTGTTTCGCATGGATTTGAAGCTAACTCGCTTGTTTCGCATGCAGTTGAAGCTAAATCATATTTATCACAAGTATCTGAGTATAAACCATGTGTTTCGCATGAATATTAAGCTAAACTATGTGTTTCGCATGAATTTGAAGCGAAATGATGTGTTTCGCATGGATTTGAAGCTATCCCTTTTGTTTCGCCTGCATTTGAAGATAAATCATGTATATCACAAGTATTTGAAGCTAAACCATTTGATTCGCATGGATTTGACATTAAGCCTTCTACTTCGTACTGATTTGAAGCTAAATCATGTGTTTCGTTTGAATTTGAAACCAAGCCTTCTACTTCGCATTGATTTGCAGCTAAATCATGTGTTTCGCTTGGTTTTGAAGCTAACTCGTTTGTTTCGCTTGCAGTTGAAGCTACATCATGTATAGCACAAGTATTTGAAGCTAAACCATTTGTTTCGAATGAATTTGAAGCTAAGCCTTCTACTTCGCTTTGATTTGAAGCTAAATCATGTGTTTCGCTTGGTTTTGAAGCTAACTCGTTTGTTTCGCATGCAGTTGAATCTAAATCATGCATATCACAAGTATTTGAAGGTAAACCATTTGTTTCGCATGAATTTGAATCGAAGCCTTCTACTTCGCATTGATTTGAAGCTAAGTCTTCCACTTCGCATTGATTTGGAGGTAAATCATGTGTTTCGCTTGGATTTGAAGCTAACTCGTTTGTTTCGATTGCAGTTGAAGCTAAATCATGTTTATCACAAGTATCTGAATATAAACCATCTGTGTCGCATGAATATTGAGCTAAACCATGTATTTCGCATGAATTTGAAGCTAAATGATGTGTTTCGCATGGATATGAAGCTAACTCTTTTGTTTCGCCTGCATTTGAAGATAAATCATGTATATCATAAGTATTTGAAGCTAAACCATTCGCTTCGCATGGATTTGAAACAAAGCCTTCAACTTCGCATTGATTTGAAGATAAATCATGTGTTTCGCATGGATTTGAAGCTGTATCACTTATATCGCAATTATCTGAAGATAAATCATTTGTTTCTCATGTATTTGAAGCTAAGCCGTCTATTTCGCATTGATTTGAAGCTAAATCATATGTTTCGCATGGATTTGAAGCTAACTCGTTTTTTCGCCTGTATTTAAAGATAAATCATGTATATCACAAGTATTTGGAGCTAAACCGTTCGCTTCGCACGGATTTGAAGCAAAGCCTGCAACTTCGCATTGATTTGAAGATAAATCATGTGTTTCGCTTGGATTTGCAGCTATCACGTTTGTTTCGCATGCAGTTGAAGCTAAATCATGTTTATCACAAGTATCTGAATCTAAACCATCTGTTTCGCAAGAATATGAAGCTAAACCATGTGTTTCGCATGAATTTGAAGCTAAATGATGTGTTTCGCTTGGTTTTGAAGCTAACTCTTTTGTTTCGCCTGCATTTGAACATAAATCATGTATATCACGAGTATTTGAAGCTAAACCATTTGATTAGCATGGATTTGAAGCTAAGCCTACTACTTCGCATTGATTTGAAGCTAAATCATGTGTTTCGCTTGCATAAGAAGCTAACTCGTTTGTTTCGCCTGCATTTGAAGCTAAATCATGTATATCACAAGTATTTGAAGCTAAACCATTTGATTCGCGGCTATTTGAACCTAAGCCTTCCAATTCGCATTGATTTGAAGCTAAATCATATGTTTCGCATGGATTTGAAGCTAACTCGTTTTCTTCGCCTGTATTTGAAGATAAATCATGTATATCACAAGTATTTGAAGCTAAACCATTTGTTTCGGATTGATTTGAAGCTAAGCCTTCTATTTCGCATCGATTTGATGCTAAATCATATGTTTCGCATGGATTTGAAACTAACTCGTTTGTTTCGTCTTCATTTGAAGCTGTTTCATTTATATCGCAAGTGTTTGAAGCTAAACCATTTGTTTCGAATGGATTTGAAGATAAGCCTTCTACTTCGCATTGATTTAAATCTAAATCGTGTGTATGGCATGGATTCGATGCTATCTCGTTTGTTTCGCCTGCATTTGAAGTTAAATCATGTATATCACAAGTATTTGAAGCTAAAACAATCGCTTCGCATGGGTTTGAAGCAAAACTTTCATCTTCGCATTGATTTGAAGATAAATCATGCGTTTCGCTTGGATTTGAAGCTAACAAGTTTGTTTCGCATGCAGTTGAAGCTAAAACATGTACATCACAATTATCTGGATCTGATCCATCCGTTTCGCAAGAATATGAATCTATGAAGCTAATCCATGTGATTCGCTTGAATTTGAAGCTAAATCATGTGTTTCGCATGGATTTGAAGCTGCATCACTTATATCGCAATTATCTGTAGATAAATCATTTGTTTCTCATGTGTTTGAAGCTAAGCCTTCTACTTCGCATTGATTCGAAGCTAAATCATGTGAATCGCATGGATTTGAAGCTAACTCGTTTGATTCGCATGCAGTTGAAGCTAAATCATGTATATCACGAGTATTTGAAGCTAAACCATTTGTTTCGGATTGATTTGAAACTAAGCCTTCTACTTCGCATTGATTTGATGCTAAATCATATGTTTCGCATGGATTTGAAACTAACTCGTTTGTTTCGTCTTCATTTGAAACTGTTTCTTTTATATCGCAAGTATTTGAAGCTAAACCATTTGTTTCGGATGGATTTGAAGATAAGCCTACTACTTCGCATTGATTTAAATCCAAATCGTGTGTATGGCATGGATTTGAAGCTGTATCACTTATATCGCAATTATCTGAAGATAAATCATTTGTTTCTCATGTGTTTGAAGCTAAGCCTTCTACTTCGCATTGATTCGAAGCTAAATCATGTGAATCGCACGGATTTGAAGCTAACTCGTTTGATTCGCATGCAGTTGAAGCTAAATCATGTATATCACGAGTATTTGAAGCTAAACCATTTGTTTCGGATTGATTTGAAGCTAAGCCTTCTACTTCGCATTGATTTGATGCTAAATCATATGTTTCGCATGGATTTGAAACTAACTCGTTTGTTTCGTCTTCATTTGAAGCTGTTTCATTTATATCGCAAGTATTTGAAGCTAAACCATTTGTTTCGGATGGATTTGAAGATAAGCCTTCTACTTTGCATTGATTTAAATCTAAATCGTATGTATGGCATGGATTTGAAGCTAACTCGATTGTTTCGCATGCTGTTGAAGCTAAATCATGTTTATCACAAGTATCTGAATCTAAACCATCTGTTTCGCAAGAATATGAAGCTAAACCATGTGTTTCGCATGAATTTGAAGCTAAATGATGTGTTTCGCTTGGTTTTGAAGCTAACTCTTTTGTTTCGCCTGCATTTGAAGATAAATCATGTATAGCACAAGTATTTGAAGCAAAACCATTTGTTTCGCATGGATTTGAAGATAAGCCTTCTACTTCGCATTGATTTGAAGCTAACTCGATTGTTTCGCCTGCATTTGAAGCTATATCACTTATATCGCAATTATCTGAAGATAAATCATTTGTTTCTCATGTATTTGAAGCTAAGTCTTCCACTTCGCTTTGATTTGAACCTAAATAATGTGTTTCGCTTCGATTTGAAGGTAAAGCGTTTGTTTCGCATGCAGCTGAAGCTGAATCATGTATATCACAAGTATTTGAAGCTAAACCATTTGTTTCGCATGAATTTGATGCTAAGCCTTCTACTTCGCTTTGATTTGAAGCTAAATCATGTGTTTCGCGTGGTTTTGAAGCTAACTCGTTTGATTCGCATGCAGTTGAAGCTAAATCATGTATATCACGAGTATTTGAAGCTAAACCATTTGTTTCGGATTGATTTGAAGCTAAGCCTTCTACTTCGCATTGATTTGATGCTAAATCATATGTTTCGCATGGATTTGAAACTAACTCGTTTGTTTCGTCTTCATTTGAAGCTGTTTCATTTATATCGCAAGTATTTGAAGCTAAACCATTTGTTTCGGATGGATTTGAAGATAAGCCTTCTACTTTGCATTGATTTAAATCTAAATCGTATGTATGGCATTGATTTGAAGCTAACTCGATTGTTTCGCCTGCATTTGAAGCTATATCACTTATATCGCAATTATCTGAAGATAAATCATTTGTTTCTCATGCATTTGAAGCTAAGTCTTCCACTTCGCTTTGATTTGAACCTAAATAATGTGTTTCGCTTCTATTTGAAGGTAAAGCGTTTGTTTCGCATGCAGTTGAAGCTAAATCATGTATATCACAAGTATTTTAATCTAAACCATTTGTTTCGCATTGATTTGAAGATAAGCTTTCTACTTCGCATTGATTTGAAGCTAAATCGATTGTTTCGCCTGCATTTGCAGCTTTATCACATATATCGCAATTATCTGATGATAAATCATATGTTTCTCATGTATTTGAACATAAGCCTTGTACTTCGCATTAATTTGAATCTGAATCATGTGTTTCGCATGGATTTGAAGCTAACTCGTTTGTTTCGCTTGCCGTTAAAGCTAAATCAAGTACATCACAAGTATTTGTAGCTAAACCATGTGTTTCGCATGAATTTGAAGCTAAATGATGTCTTTCGCTTTGATTTGAAGATAAACCACGTGATTCGCATGGTCTTGCAACTAACTCGTTTGTATCGCGTGCATTTGAAGCTATATCACTTACATCGTAATTATCTGAAGTTAAATTATTTGTTTCTCATGTATTTGAAGCTAAGGCTTCTACTTCGCATTGATTTGCAGCTAAATTATGTGTTTCGCTTGGATTTGAAGCTAACACGTTTGTTTAGCATGCAGTTGAAGCTAAATCATGTACATCACAAATATTTGAAGCTAAACCATTTGTTTCGCATGGATTTGAAGATAAGCCTCCTACTTCGCATTAATTTGAAGCTAACTCGATTGATTCGACTGCATTTGAATCTATATCACTTATATCGCAATTATCTGAAGATAAATCATTTGCTTCTCATGTATTTGAAGCTAAGCCGTCTATTTCGCACTGATTTGAAGCTAAATCATATGTTTCGCATGGATTTGAAGCTAACTCGTTTTCTTCGCCTGTATTTGAAGATAAATCATGTATATCACAAGTATTTGAAGCTGAACCATACGCTTCGCATGGATTTGAAGCAAAGCCTTCAACTTCGCATTGATTTGAAGATAAATCATGTGTTCCGCTTAGATTTGAAGCTAACACGTTTGTTTAGCATGCAGTTGAAGCTAAAACATGTTCATCACAAGTATCTGGATCTAATCCATCTGTTTCGTAAGAATATGAAGCTATGAAGCTAATCCATGTGATTCGCATGAATTTGAAGCTAAATCATGTTTGTCGCATGGATTTGAAGCTGTATCACTTATATCGCAATTATCTGGAGATAAATCATTTGTTTCTCATGTGTTTAAAGCTAAGCCTTCTACTTCGCATTGATTTGAAGCTAAATCATGTGTTTCGCATGGATTTGAAGCTAACTCGTTTTCTTCGCCTGTATTTGAAGATAAATCATGTATATCACAAGTATTTGAAGCTAAACCATACGCTTCGTATGGATTTGAAGCAAAGCCTTCAACTTCGCATTGATTTGAAGATAAATCATGTGTTCCGCTTAGATTTGAAGCTAACACGTTTGTTTAGCATGCAGTTGAAGCTAAATCATTTATATCACAAGTATTTGAAGCTAAACCGTTTGATTCGCACGGATTTGAAGCTAAGCGTTCTACTTCGCATTGATTTGCAGCTAAATCATGTGTTTCGCTTGGTTTTGAAGCTAACTCGTTTGTTTCGCTTGCAGTTGAAGCTACATCGTGTATAGCACAAGTATTTGAAGCTAAACCATTTGATTCGCATGGATTTGAAGCTAAGCCTTCAACTTCGCATTGATTTGAAGATAAATCATGTGTTCCGCTTAGATTTGAAGCTAACACGTTTGTTTAGCATGCAGTTGAAGCTAAAACTTGTACATCACAAGTATCTGGATCTAATCCATCTGTTTCGCAAGAATATGAAGCTATGAAGCTAATCCATGTGATTCGCATGAATTTGAAGCTAAATCATGTTTGTCGCATGGATTTGAAGCTGTATCACTTTTATCGCAATTATCTGAAGATAAATCATTTGTTTCTCATGTGTTTAAAGCTAAGCCTTCTACTTCGCATTGATTTGAAGCTAAATCATGTGTAGCGCATGGATTTGAAGCTAACTCGTTTGTTTCGCCTGCATTTGAAGCTAAATCATGTACATCACAAGTATTTGTAGCTAAACCATGTGTTTCGCATGAATTTGAAGCTAAATGATGTCTTTCGCATTGATTTGAAGCTAACTCTTTTGTTTCGCCTGCATTTGGAGACAAATCATGTATATCACAAGTATTTGAAGCTAAACCGTTTGATTCGCATGGATTTGAAGCTAAGCCTTCTACTTCGCATTGATTTGCAGGTAACTCGATTGTTTCACCTGCATTTGAAGCTACATCACTTTTATCGCAATTATCTGAAGATAAATCATTTGTTTCTCATGTATTTGAAGCTAAGCCTTTTACTTCGCTTTGATTTGAAGATAAACCACGTGATTCGCATGGACTTGCAACTAACTCGTTCGTATCGCGTGCATTTGAAGCTATATCACTTACATCGTAATTATCTGAAGTTAAATCATTTGTTTCTCATGTATTTGAAGCTAAGGCTTCTACTTCGCATTGATTTGCAGCTAAATCATGTGTTTCGCTTGGTTTTGAAGCTAACTCGTTTGTTTCTCATGCAGTTGAAGCTAAATCATGTACATCACAAGTATTTGAAGCTAAACCATTTGCTTCTCATGTATTTGAAGCTAAGCCGTCTATTTCGCACTGATTTGAAGCTAAATCATGTGTAGCGCATGGATTTGAAGCTAACTCGTTTGTTTCGCCTGCATTTAAAGCTAAATCATGTATATGACAAGTATTTGAAGCTAAACCATCTGTTTCGCGTGGTTTCGAAGATAAGCCTTGTACTTCCAATTGATTTGAAGATAAATCATGTGATTCGCAATGATTTGAAGGTAACTCATTTGTTTCACATGCATTTGAACCAATTTCACTTATATTCGCCAGTATTTGAAGATAAATCATTCGTTTCGCGTGGATTTGAAGCTACGCCACCTACTTCGTATTGATTTGAAGCTAAATCATGTATTCGCCTGGATTTGAAGCCAACTCGTTTGTTTCGCCTGCAGTTCAAGCTAAATCATGTATATCACAATTATTTGAAGCTGAACCATTTGTTTCGCATGGATTTGAAGCAAAGCCTTCTACTGCGCATTGATTTGAAGCTAAATCATGTGTTTCGCTTGCATTTGAAGCTAACTCGTTTGTTTCGTCTGCATTTGAACCAATATCACTTATATTCGCCAGTATTTGAAGATAAATCATTCGTTTCGCATGGATTTGAAGCTAAGCCTCCTACTTCGTATTGATTTGAAGCAAAGTCATGTATTCGCATGGATTTGAAGCCAACTCGTTGTTTCGCATGCAGTTGAAGCTAAATCACGTATATCACAAGTATTTGAAGCTGAACCATTTGTTTGGCATGGTTTTGAAGCTAAGCCTTCTACTTCGCATTTATTTGATGCTAAGTCACGTGTTTCGCATTGATTTGGAGATAACTCGTTAGTTTCGCATGCATTTGAACCAATTTCACTTATATTCGCCAGTATTTGAAGATAAATCATTCGTTTCGCGTGGATTTGAAGCTAAGCCACCTACTTCGTATTGATTTGAAGCTAAATCATGTATTCGCTTGGATTTGAAGCCAACTCGTTTGCTTCGCCTGCAGTTGAAGCTAAATCATGTATATCACAATAATTTGAAGCTGAACCATTTGTTTCGCATGGATTTGAAGCTAAGCCTTCTACTCCGCATTGATCTGAAGCTAAATCATGCGTTTCGCATGGATTTGAAGCTAACTCGTTTGTTTCGCATGCAGTTGAAGCTAAATCACGTATATCACAAGTATTTGAAGCTGAACCATTTGTTTCGCATGGATTTGAAGCTAAGCCTTCTACAACGCATTTATTTGATGCCAAGTCACGTGTTTCGCATTGATGTGAAGATAACTCGTTTGTTTCGTCTGCATTTGTACCAATATCTCTTATATTCGCCAGTATTTGAAGATAAATCATTCGTTTCGCGTGGATTTGAAGCTAAGCCACCTACTTCGTATTGATTTGAAGCTAAATCATGTATTCGCTTGGTTTTCAAGCCAACTCGTTCGTATCGCCTGCAGTTGAAGCTAAATCATGTATATCACAATTATTTGAAGCTTAACCATTTGTTTGGCATGGATTTTAAGCTAAGCCTTCTACATCGCATTTATTTGATGCCAAGTCACGTGTATCGCATTGATTTGAAGATAACTCGTTTGTTTCGTCTGCATTTGTACCAATATCTCTTATATTCGCCAGTGTTTGAAGATAAATCATTCGTTTCGCATGGATTTGAAGCTAAGCCTCCTACTGCGTATTGATTTGAAGCTAAGTCATGTATTCGCTTGGATTTGAAGCCAACTCGTTTGTTTCGCCTGCAGTTGAAGCTAAATCATGTATATCACAATTATTTGAAGCTGACCCATTTGTTTCGCATGGACTTGAAGCTAAGCCTTCTACTGCCCATTGATTTGAAGCTAAATCATGTGTTTCGCTTGGATTTGAAGCTAACTCGTTTGTTTCGAATGCAGTTGAATCTAAATCATGTATATCACATATATTTGAAGCTGAACAATTGTTTCGCATGAATATTAAGCTAAACCATGTGTTTCGAATGAATTTGAAGCTAAATCATGTGTTTCGCATGGATTTGAAGCTAACTCGATTGTTTCGCCTGCATTTGAAGCTACATCATGTATATCCCAAGTATGTGAAGCTAAACCATTTTATTCGCATGGATTTGAAGCTAAGCCTTCTACTTCGCATGGAGTTGAAGCTAAGCCTTCTACTTCGCATTGATTTGAATCTTAATCATGTGTTTCGCATGGATTTGAATTAAAATCGTTTGATTCACCTGCATTTGAAGCTATATCACTTAAATTCGCAAGTATTTGAAGCTAAATCATTTGTGTCGCATGGATTTGAAGCTAAGCCTTCTACTACGCATTGATCTGAAGCTAAATCATGCGTTTCGCATGGATTTGAAGCTAACTCGTTTGTTTCGCATGCAGTTGATGCTAAAGCATGTATATCACTAGTATTTGAAGCTGAACCATATGATTCTCGTGAATATTAAGCTAAACCATGTGTTTCGCATGAATATTAATCTAAACCAAGTGTTTCGCATGAATTTGAAGATAAATCATGCTTTTCACATGGATTTGAAGCTGACTCGTTTGTTTCGCCTGCATTTGAAGCTATATCACTTATATCGCAAGTGTTACGGCCAAGTGGCCAGGATTTATGGCAGGGGCCATGTGCTTGGGTACCCGGACGGTATGGGTCTGTCCCGGGCCGTTCCCGGGCACATGCGGCACCGCCATAACGTCTCCTGGTCCTTGATTACGGTCCAGTCAATTACGGTTGGGTCTGGCATTGTTCGGGCACGTAGGCCCATCAGCGCGGGATGTCTAGCAGGAGTTATTTTGCCACTCTCCCTCCTAACTCCCGGCCCACCGTTTTGGGGCAGTCTCACTGGATTTGGGATTGCAGTGGTTGGACCGTAATTCCTTGCCGCCCACCCTAGGTCAAGAGAAGTAGTTAGGACCGAGGTGATATTAGGCATGACTCCGGTCCTCTAGGGGACCGACAAGACGGAACAGACAGACAGAAAGCACAGAATATCAGAAGAGTACAGAACATTTTTAGAGCTTCAGAAGAGGACACCTTAGACTTTCAGACAGAACAGAACAGAAGACATAGAGAGATACGCGTAACGGTTAGGTTGCGTGTTACAAATAGAGTACTAGCATTTCATTTAGTCCCACTACAGTGGGTGGTCCTTCGAGTTAGTCGGCACCAAGTGCAATATTCAGAGGATCTCCGTCAGCCATCTGATGGGTCCTCAACATTTGGTCCTTCGAGCCGGATCTAAGAACGCACAGACGAAGTGACAGTACATCAGAAGCTACAGCCACGCAGTACAGTGTATCACGAGAGCACCAACACCTGGCTTCAATCAGGAATCTCAGGAGCTCAGTGACGAGAAGTTTCTTCCGGAGGCTACAGCATCCAGAGAAGGCAGTGCATATAGCTTCAGAGCAGTGCAACACCACAGAAGTCCAGCAACACAGCAGGACAATCACGCAGCAGCTCAACATCATTGCAGAACAACGGAGCATCCCAGTGCAGCCAACAGGCATCGACAGCAGTACCAAGTGTCCCAGCCCAAGTGATAAGTACTTTTATAGTCCCATTTGCGTCAGTAAATCACTATGGCGGAAGATCTCAAACCGTTGATGATCGAGCGCGGAACGGTCAAGGCTGCACTCACGCGGTTTAAGACATTTATTTGCAAATTCGCGACCACGACCTCGGTGGGATCTCTTAAGTAACGGTTAGATGCAAATGTATGTCTCCTTGACAATTTTAATAGAGTTCAAACGAGAATCGAAATACTCGTAGCTGGAACGGACGCCGAAGCAGCGCACGCGATCGAGCGCGAAGAATTCGAGACGGCGTATTTTCATCTGATAGATAAAGTCGAAATAGTCATTGCCCGTGCCACTCCGGAGCAGAGTAGGATAACCACGAACAGCCCGATATCCGCGCAGACTGCAGATACCGCAATAAACGTTATATTACCGACACTGCAACTGCCTTCCTTTGATGGCAATTACAGTGATTGGGTGAAATTTAAAGACACATTTACATCAGTGATTCACGAGAATAATTCATTAACAGACATACAACGGTTCCATTATTTAAATACCTCACTCAAGGAGGTAGCGGCTCGTGTGATTCAAGCGTTAGGCGTGTCCGGAACAAATTACAGACATGCATGGGAATTACTCAAGTCGCGATATGAAGATTCCACAAGTCTCAAGCGGCATCATGTAAATTCATTATTTGATTTAAAATCCATTCAAAGGGAATCAGACATCACATTGCGGGAATTTCTGGACGAAGCTACAAATCATAGAATAGCGTTAATGTCTTTGGGTGAATCGGTTGAAACTTGGGATACCATGTTAGTTCCGTTATTGTCCAGAAAGTTAGGTCAAGTGTCCATGAGAGAATGGGAAAGGAGAATAATATCTCAGTCGGAAATGCCTACATTTGGTCAATTATCTGCGTTTATAGAAGAACGTTCCAAATATTTAGCAAATATCGCGGTCAGTGTTCAGGTAGCTGCATCCAGGGTCGACCAGCGACCTCGAGGAACAAATAATACCCCTCGTTACAACTACATAGCTTCGCATGTAGTTAACTCAGCCGGGTGCCCCGCATGCAAGGCCAATCACGCGATATATAACTGTGAGAAATTTAAGAACAGCGATTTAAATACAAAAACAAAGATAGTGCAAGAAGCCCGGCTGTGTTTCAATTGTTTGTCATCAGCACATCGGGTACGGGCGTGTACACGGAGTCATTTCAAACAGTGTGGAAGGAAGCATCATTCCTTATTACATAATCCCGAATTCAAACGCGCAGAAGAAGGCTACGCGGCTACAGAAGAATCAGATTCGCGAGAACCCCCAGTACTCACAGCTAACGTAGCAAATACAATAGGGCATGCCGTATTATCAACAGCAATAGTTTATGTCAAGGACAAGGGGGGTCACATAAATGCAGGGTATTATCAGATTCGGGATCTCAAGCAAATTTTATAACCACGGAATTTTGCCAACGACTCGGCATCAAACCGACTGCAATAAGTTCAACAGAGACAGGATTAGGAAGGGCAGTAAATTCCATAGAAGGTAGAGCAACATTAACAATTCATTCGCGATATAATAAATCTCAACACACGGTACAATGCCTATCAATAGAAACCATCACGTCAGACATGCCCAATTTTCAGATACATAGAGAAAAAATAGAAATTCCAAGTCACATAGAGCTAGCCGATCCAGAATTCCATTTACAACGGCCAATAGATATGCTCATTGGAGCAGGTATATTTTGGACATTGCTATGTGTCGGTCAACATAAATCAACTTCCAACCTGCTCTTGCAAAAGACCCAACTCGGTTGGGTTTTGGGAGGCACTCCTACCTGGGCAGACAAGAAATTATCACAAGACAATAAGTGTTGTTTAGCCACACTCAATGACCTACAATCTCAATTAGAGAGGTTTTGGGACATAGAGGAACTAACCCCAAGCGATACTAGGTTAATCGATGAATGCGAGGCACATTTTAGGGAAACCATAAGACGAGACACGGACGGTAGATATATCGTTAGAATACCGTTTAAATCCAACGCAAATGAATTAGGTACTTCGCGAGCGCAAGCTGAACGGCGGTTATAATCGTTAGAAAGGTGGTTAGCAAGATATCCAGAAAAAAGTCAGCAGTATACAGAATTCATGTCAGAATATGAGACGTTAGGGCATATGTCGCGCATTTTAGAAGGTACACACGAGCAATCCGCCTACTAACTTCCCCACCACGCTGTATTCAAGGAAGGCAGCACGACAACGAAGCTTAGTGTTGTGTTCGATGGATCAGCAAAATCCTCATCAGACCTTGCATTGAACGACATCCAATTAGTGGGCCCTACAGTTCAAAGCGATTTAATTTCCATTTTAATTCGTTTTCGATATAATCGGTACGTCCTGTCGGCCGATATTGCTAAAATGTATCGACAAATTTTAGTTCATCCAGCAGATAGGAAATATCAAAGACTTTTGTGGCGAGCACAGCCCCATCTCCCAGTCCAAGAGTACGAGTTAAACACAGTAACTTATGATACAGCATCCGCTCCTTTCCTAGCGACTCGTACTCTGCACGAAATTGGACTGACCTGTGCTCACACATTTCCGACGAGCAGTAAGGTTATAATCAATGATTTTTACGTAGACGATTTATTAACTGGGGCTCAAACAGAACAGGAAATAGAAACGCTGAAAAGGGAGCTGACGCAAATTCTATCACAAGCAGGTATGGACCTTCGTAAATGGGCAAGCAATTGCCCGACAGTTACAGCAACAGACAGTACAGAGAGAAATCGCGAAATCGCCGTAGATAAAGACCCAAAAACGTTAGGCCTCTTGTGGTCACCGACGACCGACCACTTAATGTTTAGAGTAGAATCCCCACAGAACCAGCGTGTCACAAAACGTACTATTCTTTCTGAAATAGCTCAAATTTTTGACCCGTTAGGTCTAATATCCCCCATTGTAATAGTCGCAAAATTGATCCTACAACAACTATGGCAGACTCAGATAGGTTGGGATCAATCAATACCGCAGAACCTGCATAGTCAATGGCTCCAATACCGCCAAGATATTAGCAAGGTAGGAGCAATGAACATCTCGCGATGTGCAATTTCAGAGTGTTTAGATGATATAGAACTGCACGGGTTTTCAGACGCGTCCGAGAAGGCGTACGGGGCTTGTGTTTACCTGCGCTCTAGGGATCTGTCAGGTAGTTGGGTAACGCGCTTATTGTGTGCAAAGTCCAGAGTCGCACCGCTCAAAACCATTTCATTACCGAGATTAGAATTATGCGGTGCATTATTACTAGCAAATGTAGTAAGCAAAGTTAGAATAGCATTAGACACAGTAAGGTTTAAGGAATACCTGTGGACAGATTCGACGATCACCCTCGCCTGGCTTCGAAGCTCCCCAAACAAATGGAAAACCTTCGTAGCCAATAGAGTATCGCAAATTCAAGGTTTAACGTCAAGTGATAGTTGGAGACATGTAGCCTCTGAAGACAACCCGGCAGATTTAATTTCGCGAGGCACAAAACCAGGTACATTACAGAACACAACCATTTGGTGGGACGGTCCCACCTGGTTACGTCAGAGCTCAAGTATATGGCCTAGCGCGTTAGATAACCCTATCGACGTTCCGGAAGAGAAGGAAAGGAAACCGGTTATGTTGACTATATCGACTGCAGAGAGTAGCATTGTCAGGATATTTTCAACCTATACGCGATTACTCAGAAGCATAGCATACTGTCTCAGATTTGCCAAATTTATGAGAAATCGAGTTAAAAAATTAGAAGGTGACGC
The DNA here is from genome assembly GCF_051020955.1 of Megalopta genalis. Taxonomy (NCBI): domain Eukaryota; kingdom Metazoa; phylum Arthropoda; class Insecta; order Hymenoptera; family Halictidae; genus Megalopta; species Megalopta genalis. The sequence continues at coordinate 69,813 of NW_027476585.1, read as the reverse complement.
ATCAGGTTCGCTAATAACGGGTTCATTGACAACAATAGAAATCAATGCAGCGAGAACACGTTTGGAATTACTTGCGCAAAGGGAGGCATTTTCGACAGAGATCAGATTAGTACAAACGCAACAAGCACTTCCAAATTCCAGTGCGCTACGGTCCCTAAATGTATTTCTGGACAATGGCGGACTACTCAGGGTGGGCGGAAGACTATCCAACGCACCCATAGACTACGATCAAAAACATCCGATCATATTGCCACCAAAGCATCCGCTAACGGATTTAATAATCAAATGCGAACATCACAGGTTAATGCATGCGGGATGTCAGGCTGTTTTAACGTCATTACAAACAAGGTATTGTTTAGTCTCAGCAAAACATAATGTAAAACGAAACATACGGAAATGTGTACGGTGCTTTAAAACAAACCCATTGAGTCAAACCTATCAGATGAGTCAATTACCTGCGTCGAGAGTCACCCCAGCGCGACGTTTTTTTACCTGTGGAGTCGATTACGCAGGCCCATTTTTTACAAAGGAAAGAACGAGAAGCAAGGTAACAGTCAAGGCATACCTATGCATTTTTGTATGTTTCGTTACGAAGGCCGTACATTTAGAATTAGCTACCGACTTGAGTACCGACGCTTTCATAAACTGTTTCCGGCGTTTAATTGCCCGACGGGGGCGATGTCATTGTATCATATCCGATAACGGTACAAACTTCATTGGGGCGCGGAACGAGCTAGTTGAGCTAAATATCTTAATTAAGGACAAACAACACAACGAAAAGATTGCAAACGCACTAAGACAGGAATCCATCGAATGGCGATTAATTCCTGCGCACTCTCCACACTTTGGTGGATTGTGGGAGGGAGCGGTCAAATCTGCTAAATACCACCTCACACGCGTTATAGGAGATCAGAGGCTCACGTTCGAAGAGCTATATACGTTACTGACGCAAATAGAATCCAGTTTAAATTCACGTCCACTTTCACCATTATCCTCAGATCCCACAGACCTAAACCCTTTGACTCCTGGGCATTTTTTAATTGGTACTGCCCTTACAACACTGCCATCTGATGACCTACGAGATATCAAGGTCACTCGACTCAACAGATACCAGCTAATCCAGCAAATGGTCCAGCATTTCTGGCAAATGTGGCAGCGGGAATGTATACAACAGTTACAGCAACGACACAAATGGCAGCATTCCACCACGTCGAAATTAGCCGTGTATTCCTTGGTAATCATCAAGGAGGACAATCTACCCCCGTTACAGTGGAGCATGGGAAGAATCGTTCAGGTACACCCTGGTACAGATGGAGTGATTCGTGTCGCAACAGTCAGAACGTGAACCGGAACAATTAAACGACCCGTGACAAAATTGTGTATAATACCTTTAGATCACTTAGAAATGTCACACGAGGTGTAGCGCAACTATGTATAGTGTAAATTTCGATCATTGTAAATATTGTAATATTCACACAGAATACGTAGATTGTAATCATATCATAAGCTTACACTTATATGGGTTATCAAATATAGACATAGTTGAACATGCGATGCATGTTCAAGGTGGGCGGTATGTTCCGGCCAAGTGGCCAGGATTTATTGCAGGGGCCATGTGCTTGGGTACCCGGACGGTATGGGTCTGGCCCGGGCCGTTCCCGGGCACATGCGGCACCGTCATAACGTCTCCTGGTCCTTGATTACGGTCCAGTCAATTACGGTTGGGTCTGGCATTGTTCGGGTACGTAGGCCCATCAGCGCGGGATGTCTAGCAGGAGTTATTTTGCCACTCTCCCTCCTAACTCCCGGCCCACCGTTTTGGGGCAGTCTCACTAGATTTGGGATTGCAGTGATTTGACCGTAATTCCTTGCCGCCCGCCCTAGGTAAAGAGAAGTAGGGAGGACCGAGGTGATATTAGGCATGACTCCGGTCCTCTAGGGGACAGAAAAGACGGAACAGACAGACAGAAAGCACAGAACATCAGAAAAGTACAGAACATTTTTAGAGCTTCAGAAGAGAACACCTTAGACTTTCAGACAGAACAGAACAGAAGACATAGAGAGATACGCATAACGGTTAGGTTGCGTGTTACAAATAGAGTACAAGCATTTCATTTAGTCCGCCTACAGTGGGTGGTCCTTCGAGTTAGTCGGCACCAAGTGCAATATTCAGAGGATCTCCGTCATCCATCTGATGAGTCATCAACAGCAAGTATTTGAAGCTAAACCATTTGTTTCGCATGGATTTGAAGCTAAGCCATCTACGTCGCATTGATTTGAAGCTGAATCATGTGTTTCGCTTGGATTTGAAGTTCACTCGTTTGTTTCGCCTGCATTTGAAGCTATATCACTTATATCGCAAGTATATGAATCTAAATAATCTGTGTCGCATGGATTTGATGCTAATCCTTCTACTTCGCATTGATTTAAAGTTGAATCATGTGTTTCGCATTGATTTGAAGATAACTCGTTTGTTTAGCATGCAGTTGAAGCTAACTCATGTATATCACAAGTATTTGAAGCTAAACCATTTGTTTCGCAAGAATTTGAAGATAAGCATTCTGCTTCGCATTGATTTGAAGCTAACTCGTTTGTTTCGCATGCAGTTGAAGCTAAATCATGTATATTACAAGTATTTGAAGCTAAACCATTTTTTTCGCATTGATTTGATGATAAGCCTTCTACGTCACATTGATTTGAAGATAAATCATGTGTTTCGCTTGGATTTGAAGCTAACTCGTTTGTTTCGCATGCAGTTGAAGCTAAATTATGTATATCACAGGTATTTGAAGCTAAACCATTTTGTTTCGCATGAATTTGAAGCTAAGCCTTCTACTTCGCATTGATTTGAAGCTAAATCATGTGTGTCGCTTGGTTTTGAAGCTAACTCGTTTGTTTCGCATGCAGTTGAAGCTAAATCATGTATATCACAAGTATTTGAAGCTAAACCATTTGTTTCGCATGGATTTGAAGATAATCCTCCTACTTCGCATTAATTTGAAGCTAACTCGATTGATTCGACTGCATTTGAATCTATATCACTTATATCGCAATTATCTGAAGATAAATCATTTGTTTCTCATGTATTTGAAGATAAGCCATGTACTTCGCATTGATTTGAATCTAAATCATGTGTTTCGCATGGATTTGAAGCTAACTCGTTTGTTTCGCCTGCATTTGAAGCTGCATCATGTATATCACAAGTATTTCAAGCTAAAGCATTTGATTCGCATGGATATGAAGCTAACTCTTTTGTTTCGCCTGCATTTGAAGATAAATCATGTATAGCACAAGTATTTGAAGCTAAACCATTTGTATCGCGTGGATTTGAACCTAAGCGTTCCACTTCGCATTGATTTGAAACTAACTCGATTGTTTCGCCTGCATTTGAAGCTATATCACTTACATCGCAATTATCTGAAGATAAATCATTTGTTTCTCATGTATTTGAGGCTAAGCCGTCTATTTCGAATTTATTTGAAGCTAAATCATCTGTTTCGCATGGATGTGAAGCTAACTCGTTTTTTTCGTCTGTATTTGAAGATAAATCATGTATATCACAAGTATTTGAAGCTAAACCATTCGCTTCGCATGGATTTGAAGCAAAGCCTTCAACTTCGCATTGACTTGAAGATAAATCATGTGTTTCGCTTGGATTTGAAGCTAACACGTTTGTTTCGCATGCGGTTGAAGCTAAATTATGTATATCACAAGTATTTGAAGCTAAACCATTTTGTTTCGCATGAATTTGAAGCTAAGCCTCCTACTTCGCATTGATTTGAAGCTAAATCATGCGTTTCGCTTGGTTTTGAAGCTAACTAGTTTGTTTCGCATGCAGTTGAAGCTAATTCATGTATATCACAAGTATTTGAAGCTAAACCATTTGTTTCGCATGGATTTGAAGATTAGCCTCCTACTTCGCATTAATTTGAAGCTAACTCAATTGATTCGACTGCATTTGAATCTATATCACTTATATCGCAATTATCTGAAGATAAATCATTTGTTTCTCATGTATTTGAAGCTAAGCCGTCTATTTCGCATTGATTTGAACCTAAATAATGTGTTTCGCTTGGATTTGAAGCTAACTCGTTTTTTTCGCCTGTATTTGGAGATAAATCATGTATATCTCAAGTACTTAGAGCTAAACCATTCGCTTCGCATGGATTTGAAGCAATGCCTTCAACGTCGCATTGATTTGAAGATAAATCATGTGTTTCGCTTGGATTTGAAGCTAACTCGTTTGTTTCACATGCAGTTGAAATTAAATCATGTATATCACAAGTATTTGAAGCTAAACCACTTGTTTCACATTGATTTGATGATAAGCCTTCTACGTCGCATTGATTTGAAGCTAAGCCTTCTATTTCGCATTGATTTGAATGTAAATCATGTGTTTCGCTTGGATTTGAAGCTAACTCGTTTGTTTCGCATGCAGTTGAAGCTAAATCATGTTTATCAGAAGTACCTGAATGTAAACCATCTGTTTCGCATGAATATTGAGCTAAACTATGTGATTCGCATGAATTTGAAGCTAAATGATGTGTTTCGCTTGGTTTTGAAGCTAACTCTTTTGCTTCGCCTGCATTTGAAGATAAATCATGTATAGCACAAGTATTTGAAGCTAAACCATTTGTATCGCGTGGATTTGAAGCTAAGCGTTCCACTTCGCATTGATTTGAAGCTAACTCGATTGTTTCGCCTGCATTTGAAGCTCTATCACTTACATCGCAATTATCTGAAGATAAATCATTTGTTTCTCATGTATTTGAGGCTAAGCCGTCTATTTCGAATTTATTTGAAGCTAAATCATCTGTTTCGCATGGATGTGAAGCTAACTCGTTTTTTTCGCCTGTATTTGAAGATAAATCATGTATATCACAAGTATTTGAAGCTAAACCATTCGCATCGCATGGATTTGAAGCAAAACCTTCAACTTCGCATTGACTTGAAGATAAATCATGTGTTTCGCTTGGATTTGAAGCTAACTCGTTTCTTTCGCATGCAGTTGAAGCTAAATTATGTATATCACAAGTATTTGAAGCTCAACCTTTTGATTCGCATGGATTTGAAGCTAACCCTTCTACTTCGCATTGATTTGCAGCTAAATCATGTGTTTCGCTGGGATTTGAAGCAAACTTGTTTGTTTCGCATGCTGTTGAAGCTAAATCATGTTTATCACAAGTATCTGAATCTAAACCGTTTGATTCGCAGGAATTTGAAGCTAAGCCATCTAATTCATACTGATTTGAAGCTAAATCATGTGTTTCGCATGGATTTGAAGCTAACTCTTTTGTTTCGCCTGCATTTGGACATAAATCATGTATATCACAAGTATTTGAAGCTAATCCATTTGTTTCGCATGAATTTGAAGCTAAATGATGTGTTTCGCATGGATATGAAGCTATCTCTTTTGTTTCGCCTGCATTTGAAGATAAATCATGTATATCACAAGTATTTGAAGCTCAACCGTTTGATTCGCATGGATTTGAAGCTAACCCTTCTACTTCGCATTGATTTGCAGCTAAATCATGTGTTTCGCTGGGATTTGAAGCTAACTCGTTTTTTTGGCATGCTGTTGAAGCTAAATCATGTATATCAAAAGTATTTGAAGCTAAACCATTTGTTTCGCATGGATTTGAAGATAAGCCTCCTTCTTCGCATTAATTTGAAGCTAACTCGATTGATTTGACTGCATTTGAATCTATATCACTTATATCGCAATTATCTGAAGTTAAATCATTTGCTTCTCATGTATTTGAAGCTAATCCGTCTATTTCGCATTTATTTGAAGCTAAATCATATGTTTCGCATGGATTTGAAGCTAACTCGTTTGTTTCGCCTGCATTTGAAGCTGCATCATGTATATCACAAGTATTTCAAGCTAAAGCATTTGTTTCGCATGGATATGAAGCTAACTCTTTTGTTTCGCCTGCATTTGAAGATAAATCATGTATATCACAAGTATTTCAAGCTAAAGCATTTGTTTCGCATGGATATGAAGCTAACTCTTTTGTTTCGCCTGCATTTGAAGATAAATCATGTATATCACAAGTATTTGAAGCTCAACCGTTTGATTCTCATGGATTTGAAGCTAACCCTTCTACTTCGCATTGATTTGCAGCTAAATCATGTGTTTCGCTGGGTTTGAAGCAAACTTGTTTGTTTCGCATGCTGTTGAAGCTAAATCATGTTTATCACAAGTATCTGAATCTAAACCGTTTGTTTCGCATGGATTTGAAGCTAAGCCTTCCAATTCGCATTGATTCGAATCTAAATCATGTATTTCGCATGGATTTGAATCTAACTCGATAGTTTCGCGTGCATTTGAAGCTATATCACATATATCGCAATTATCTGAAGATAAATCATTTGTTTCTCACGTATTTGAAACTAACCCTTCTACTTCGCATTGATTTGATGCTGAATCATGTGTTTCGCTGGGATTTGAAGCTAACTCGTTTTTTTGGCATGCTGTTGAAGCTAAATCATGTATATCAAAAGTATTTGAAGCTAAACCATTTGTTTCGCATGGATTTGAAGATAAGCCTCCTTCTTCGCATTAATTTGAAGCTAACTCGATTGATTTGACTGCATTTGAATCTATATCACTTATATCGCAATTATCTGAAGTTAAATCATTTGCTTCTCATGTATTTGAAGCTAATCCGTCTATTTCGCATTTATTTGAAGCTAAATCATATGTTTCGCATGGATTTGAAGCTAACTCGTTTGTTTCGCCTGCATTTGAAGCTGCATCATGTATATCACAAGTATTTCAAGCTAAAGCATTTGTTTCGCATGGATATGAAGCTAACTCTTTTGTTTCGCCTGCATTTGAAGATAAATCATGTATATCACAAGTATTTCAAGCTAAAGCATTTGTTTCGCATGGATATGAAGCTAACTCTTTTGTTTCGCCTGCATTTGAAGATAAATCATGTATATCACAAGTATTTGAAGCTCAACCGTTTGATTCTCATGGATTTGAAGCTAACCCTTCTACTTCGCATTGATTTGCAGCTAAATCATGTGTTTCGCTGGGTTTGAAGCAAACTTGTTTGTTTCGCATGCTGTTGAAGCTAAATCATGTTTATCACAAGTATCTGAATCTAAACCGTTTGTTTCGCATGGATTTGAAGCTAAGCCTTCCAATTCGCATTGATTCGAATCTAAATCATGTATTTCGCATGGATTTGAATCTAACTCGATAGTTTCGCGTGCATTTGAAGCTATATCACATATATCGCAATTATCTGAAGATAAATCATTTGTTTCTCACGTATTTGAAACTAACCCTTCTACTTCGCATTGATTTGATGCTGAATCATGTGTTTCGCTGGGATTTGAAGCTAACTCGTTTTTTTGGCATGCTGTTGAAGCTAAATCATGTATATCAAAAGTATTTGAAGCTAAACCATTTGTTTCGCATGGATTTGAAGATAAGCCTCCTTCTTCGCATTAATTTGAAGCTAACTCGATTGATTTGACTGCATTTGAATCTATATCACTTATATCGCAATTATCTGAAGTTAAATCATTTGCTTCTCATGTATTTGAAGCTAATCCGTCTATTTCGCATTTATTTGAAGCTAAATCATATGTTTCGCATGGATTTGAAGCTAACTCGTTTGTTTCGCCTGCATTTGAAGCTGCATCATGTATATCACAAGTATTTCAAGCTAAAGCATTTGTTTCGCATGGATATGAAGCTAACTCTTTTGTTTCGCCTGCATTTGAAGATAAATCATGTATATCACAAGTATTTCAAGCTAAAGCATTTGTTTCGCATGGATATGAAGCTAACTCTTTTGTTTCGCCTGCATTTGAAGATAAATCATGTATATCACAAGTATTTGATGCTCAACCGTTTGATTCTCATGGATTTGAAGCTAACCCTTCTACTTCGCATTGATTTGCAGCTAAATCATGTGTTTCGCTGGGTTTGAAGCAAACTTGTTTGTTTCGCATGCTGTTGAAGCTAAATCATGTTTATCACAAGTATCTGAATCTGAACCGTTTGTTTCGCATGGATTTGAAGCTAAGCCTTCCAATTCGCATTGATTCGAATCTAAATCATGTATTTCGCATGGATTTGAATCTAACTCGATAGTTTCGCGTGCATTTGAAGCTATATCACATATATCGCAATTATCTGAAGATAAATCATTTGTTTCTCACGTATTTGAAACTAAGCCTGCTACTTCGCATTGATTTGATGCTGAATCATGTGTTTCGCATGGATTTGAAACTAACTCGTTTTTTTGGCATGCAGTCGAAGCTAAATCATGTATATCAAAAGTATTTGAAGCTAAACCATTTGTTTCGCATGGATTTGATGGTAAGCCTCCTACTTCGCATTAATTTGAAGCTAACTCGATTGATTTGACTGCATTTGAATCTATATCACTTATATCGCAATTATCAGAAGTTAAATCATTTGCTTCTCATGTATTTGAAGCTAATCCGTCTATTTCGCATTTATTTGAAGCTAAATCATATGTTTCGCATGGATTTGAAGCTAACTCGTTTTTTTCGCCTGTATTTGGAGATAAACCATGTATATCACAAATATTTGAAGCTGAACCATTCGCTTCGTATGGATTTGAAGCAAAGCCTTCAACTTCGCATTGATTTGAAGCTAAATCATGTGTTTCGCTTGGTTTTGAAGCTAACTCGTTTGTTTCGCACGCAGTTGAAGCTAAATCATGTATATCACAAGTATTTGTTTCTAAGCCATTTGTTTCTCATGAATTTGAAGCTAAGCCTTCCACTTCGCATTGATTTGAACCTAAATCATGTGTTTCGCTTGGATTTGAAGGTAAAGCGTTTGTTTCGCATGCAGTTGAAGCTAAATCATTTATATCACAAGTATTTGAAGCTAAACCATTTGTTTCTCATGTATTTGAAGCTAAGCGTTCCACTTCGCATTGATTTGAAGCTAACTCGATTGTTTCGACTGCATTTGAAGCTATATCACTTACATCGCAATTATCTGAAGATAAATCATTTGTTTCTCATGTATTTGAAGCTAAGCCATCTATTTCGCATTTATTTGAAGCTAAACCATTCGCTTCGCATGAATTTGAAGCTAAGCCTTCTACTTCGCATTGATTTGAATCTAAATCAGGTGTTTCGCTTGGTTTTGAAGCTAACTCGTTTGTTTCGCATGCAGTTGAAGCTAAATCATGTATATCACAAGTATTTGAAGCTAAACCATTTCTATCGCATGAATTTGAAGCTAAGCCTTCTATTTCGCATTTATTTGAAGCTAAATCATATGTTTCGCATGGATTTGAAGCTAACTCGTTTTTTTCGCCTGTATTTGAAGATAAATCATGTATATCACAACTATTTGAAGCTAAACCATTCACTTCGCGTGGATTTGAAGCAAAGCCTTCAACTTCGCATTGACTTGAAGTTAAATCATGTGTTCGCTTGGATTTGAAGCTAACACGTTCGTTTCGCATGCAGTTGAAGCTAAATCATGTATATCACAAGTATTTGATGCTAAACCATTTGTTTTGCATGGATTTGAAGATAAGCCTCCTACTTCGCATTAATTTGAAGCTAACTGGATTGATTCGACTGCATTTGAATCTATATCACTTATATCGCAACCATCTGAAGATAAATCATTTGTTTCTCATGTATTTGAAGTTAAGCCGTCTTTTTCGCATTTATTTGAACCTATATAATGTGTTTCGCATGGATATGAAGCTATCTCTTTTGTTTCGCCTGCATTTGAAGATAAATCATGTATATCACAAGTATTTGAAGCTCAACCGTTTGATTCGCATGGATTTGAAGCTAACCCTTCTACTTCGCATTGATTTGCAGCTAAATCATGTGTTTCGCTGGGATTTGAAGCTAACTCGTTTTTTTGGCATGCTGTTGAAGCTAAATCATGTATATCAAAAGTATTTGAAGCTAAACCATTTGTTTCGCATGGATTTGAAGATAAGCCTCCTTCTTCGCATTAATTTGAAGCTAACTCGATTGATTTGACTGCATTTGAATCTATATCACTTATATCGCAATTATCTGAAGATAAATCATTTGTTTCTCATGTATTTGAAGCTAAGCCGTCTATTTCGCATTTATTTGAAGCTAAATCATATGTTTCGCATGGATGTGAAGCTAACTCGTTTTTTTTGCCTGTATTTGAAGATAAATCATGTATATCACAAGTATTTGAAGCTAAACCATTCGCTTCGCATGGATTTGAAGCAAAGCCTTCAACTTCGCATTGACTTGAAGATAAATCATGTGTTTCGCTTGGATTTGAAGCTAACTCGTTTGTTTCGCATGCAGTTGAAGCTAAATCATGTATATCACAAGTATTTTAAGCTAAACCATTTGTTTCGGATGGATTTGAAGATAAGCCTTCTACGTCGCATTAATTTGAAGCCAACTCGATTGATTCGACTGCATTTGAAGCTATATCACTTATATCGCAATTATCTGAAGATAAATCATTTGTTTCTCATGTATTTGCTGCTACGCCTTCTACTTCGCTTTGATTTGAAGCTAAAGCACGTGATTCGCATGGACTTGAAGTTAACTCGATTGTATCGCGTGCATTTGAAGCTATTTCACTTATATCTCAATTATCTGAAGATAAATCACTTGTTTCTCATGTATTTGAAGCTAAGCCTTCTACTTCGCTTTGATTTGAAGCTAAATCACGTGATTCGCATGGACTTGAAGTTAACTCGATTTTATCGCGTGCATTTGAAGCTATATCACTTATGTCGCAATTGTCTGAAGATAAATCATTGGTTTCTCATGTATTTGAACATAAGCCTTTACTTCGCACTGATTTGAATCTAAATCATGTGTTTCGCTTGGATTTGTAGCTAACTCGTTTGTATCGCTTGCAGTTGACGCTAAATCATGTATATCACAAGTATTTGAAGCAAAACCATTTGATTCGCATGGATTTGAAACTGAGACTTCTACTTCGCATTCATTTGAAGCTGAATCATGTGATTCGCTTGGATTTGAAGCAAACTCGTTTGATTCGAATGCAGTTGAAGCTAAATAATGTATACTACAAGTATTTGAAGCTAAACAATTTGCTTCGCATGGATTTGAAGCTAAGCCTTCTACTTCGCACTGATTTGCAACTAAATCATGGGTTTCGCTTGGATTTCAAGATGACTCGTTTGTTTCGCATGTAGTTGAGGCTATATCACTTATATTCGCAAGTATTTGAAGCCAAATCATTCGTTTCGCATGGATTTGAAGCTAAGCATTCTACTTCGCATTGATTTGAAGGTAAATCATGTTTTTCCATTGGGTGTGAAGCTAACTCGTTAGTTACGCATGTACTTGAAGCTAAATCATGTTTATCACAAGTATTTGAAGCTAAACCATTTGTCTCGCATTGATTTGAAGCTATGTCTTCAACTTCGCATTGATTTGAAGTTAAATCATGTGACTCGAGTGGATTTGAAGATCACTTGTTTGTTTCGCCTGCATTTGAATCTATATCACATATATCGCAAGAATTTGAAGCTAAATCATTTGTTTCGCATGTATTTGGAGCTAAGTCTTCTATTTAGCATTGATTTGAAGCTAAATCATGTGTTTCGCATGGATTTGAAGCTAACTCGTTTGTTTCGCCTGCATTTGAAGCTATATAACTTATATTCGCAAGTATTTGAATGTCAATCATACGTTTCGCTTGGATTTGAAGCTAAGCCTTCTACTTCTCATTGATTTGAAGCTGAATCACGTGTGTCGCATGGGTTTGAGTCTAAATCGTTTGTTCGCATGCAGTTGTAACTAAATCATGTATAAAAGAAGTATTTCAAGCTAAACTATTTGTTTCTCATGGATTTGAAGCGAAGCCTTTTACTTCGCATTGGTTTGAAGCTAAATAATGTGTTTTTCTTGGATTTGAAGCTAACTCGTTTGTTTCGTGTGCAGTTGAAGATAAATCATGTATATCACAAGTATTTGAAGCTAAACCATTTGATTGGCATGGATTTGGAGCTAAGCCTTCCACTTCGCATTGATTTGTAGCTAAATCATGTGTTTCGCATGGATTTGAATCTAACTCGTTTGTATCGCATGCAGTTGATGCTAAATCATGAATATCACAAGTATTTGGAGCTGAACCATTTGTTTCGCATGGATTTGGAGCTAAGCCTTTCACTTCGCATTGATTTGAAGCTAAGTCGTGTGTTTCGCATGGATTTGAAGCTAACTCGTTTGTATCGCATGCAGTTGAAGCAAAATCATGTATATCACAAGTATTTGGAGCTGAACCATTTGATTCTCATGAATATTAAGCTAAACCATGTGTTTCGCATGAATGTTAAGATAAACCAAGTGTTTCGCATGAATTTGAAGATAAATCATGTTTTTCACATGGATTTGAAGCTGACTCGGTTGTTTCGCCTGCATTTGAAGCTATATCACTTATATCGCAAGTATTTGAAGCTAAACCATTTGTATCGCAAGGATTTGAAGCTACACCATGTGATTCGCAAGAATTTGAAGCTAAACCATTTGTTTCGCATGGATTCGAAAATCAGCCTTCTATATCGTATTGATTTGGAGGTAAATCAAGTGTTTCGCATGGACTTGAACGTCACTCGTTTTTTTGGCATGCAGTTGAAGCTAAATCATGTATATCACAAGTATTTGAAGCTAAACCATTTGTTTCGCATGGATTTGAAGATAAGCCTTTTACTTCGCATCGATTTGATGCTCAACTATTTGTTTCGCATGGATTTGATGCTAAACCTTCTACTTCACATTGATTTGAAACTAAATCATGTATTTCGCATGGATTTGAATCTAACTCGATTGTTTCGCACGAATTTGAAGCTAAATCATGTATGTCACAAGTATTTGAAGCTGAACCATTTGTATCGCAAGAATTTGAAGCTAAACTATGTGATTTGCAAGAATTTGAAGCTACATCATGTGTTTCGCTTGGATTTGAAGCTAATTCGTTTGTTTCGCATGCAGTTGAAGCTAAATCATGTATATCATAAGTATTTGAAGCTAAACCATTTGTTTCGCATTGATTTGAAGCTAAGCCTACCACCTCGCATTGATTTGAAGCTGAACCATGTGTTACGCATGGATATGATGCGAACTCGTTCGTTTCGCATGCAGTTGAAGCTTAATCATGTATAAACAAGTATTTGAAGCTAAACCATTTGTATCGCAAGGATTTGAAGCTACACCATGTGATTCGCAAGAATTTGAATCTAAGTCATGTGTTTCGCTTGGATTTGAAGCTAACTCGTTTGTTTCGCATGCAGTTGAAGCTATACCACTTATGGTCGCAAGTATTTGAAGCTAAATCATTCGTTTCGCATGGAGTTCAAGCTAAGCCTTCTACTTCGCATTGATTTGGAGCTAAATCATGTGTTTCGCATGGATTTAAAGCTATCACGTTTCTTTCGCATGCAGTTGAAGCTAAATCATGTATATCACAAGTATTTGAAGCTGAACCATTTGTTTCTCATGTATGTGAATCTAAGCCTACCAGTTCGCATTGATTTGAAGCTAAATCATGTGTTACGCATGGATTTGATGCGAACTCGTTCGTTTCGCATGCAGTTGAAGCTTAATCATGTATAAACAAGTATTTGAAGCTAAACCATTTGTATCGCAAGAATTTGAAGCTAAACCATGTGATTTGTGAGAATTTGAAGCTAAATCGTGTGCTTCGCTTGGATTTCAAGATAACTCGTTTGTTTCCCACGCAGCTGAAGCTAAATCATGTATACCACAAGTATTTGGAGCTAAAACATTTGTTTCTCATGTATGTGAATCTAAGCCTACCACTTCGCATTGATTTGAAGCTAAATCATGTGTTACGCATGGATTTGATGCGAACTCGTTCGTTTCGCATGCAGTTGAAGCTTAATCATGTATAAACAAGTATTTGAAGCTAAACCATTTGTATCGCAAGAATTTGAAGCTAAACCATGTGATTTGTGAGAATTTGAAGCTAAATCATGTGTTTCGCTTGGATTTGAAGCTAAACCATTCGTTTCGCATGGATTTGAAACTAAGCCATCTACTTCGCATTGATTTGAAGCAGAATCATGTGTTTCGCTTGGATTTGAAATTCACTCGTTTGTTTTGCCTGCATTTAAAGCTATATCACTTATATCGCAAGTATATGAATCTAAATAATCTGTATCGCATGGATTTGATGCTAATCCTTCTACTTCGCATTGATTTGAAGCTAAATCATGTGTTTCGCACGGATTTGAAGATAACTCGTTTGTTTAGCATGCAGTTGAATCTATATCACTTATATTCGCAAGTATTTGAAGCCAAATAATTCGTTTCGCATAGGGTTTGAAGCTAAGCCTTCTACTTCGCATGCATTTGAAGCTAAATCATGTGTTTCGATTGGATTTGAAGCTAACTCGTTTGTTTCGCATGCAGTTGAAGCTAACTCATGTATATCACAAGTATTTGAAGCTAAACCATTTGTTTCGCCGGAATTTGAACATAACCCTTCTGCTTCGCATTGATTTGATGCTAAAGCATGTGTTTCGCATGGATTTGAAGCTAAATCATGTGTTTCGCTTGGATTTGAAGCTAACCCGTTTGTTTCGCATGCAGTTGAAGCTATATCACTTATATCGCAAGTATATGAATCTAAATAATTTGTGTGGCATGGATTTGATGCTGAGCCTTCTACTTCGCTTTGATTTGAAGCTACATCATGCGTTTCGCATGAATTTGAAGCTAACTCGTTTGTTTCGCATGCATTTGAAACTATATCACTTATATTCGCAAGTATTTGAAGGTCAATCATTCGTTTCGCATGAATTTGAAGCTAAGCCTTCTACTTCGCATTAATTGGAAGCTTAATCATGTGTTTCGATTGGATTTGAAGCTAACTCGTTTGTATCGCATGCAGTTGAATATAAAACATGTATATCACAACTATTTGAAGCTAAACCATTTGTTTCGCATGGATTCGAAAATCAGCCTTCTATTTCGCATTGATTTGAATCCAAATCATGAGTTTCGCATGGATTTGAAGCTAACTCGTTTGTTTCGCATGGATTTGAAGCTAACTCGTTTGTTTCGCATGAATTTGAAGCTAAATCATGTATGTCACAAGTATTTGAAGCTAAACCATTTGTATCGCAAGAATTTGAAGCTAAACCATGTGATTTGCGAGAATTTGAAGCTAAATCATGTGTTTCGCGTGGATTTGAAGCTAACTCGTTTGTTTCGCATGCAGTTGAAGCTAAATCATGTACATCATAAGTATTTGAAGCTAAACCCTTTGTTTCGCATTGATTTGAAACTAACTCGTTTGTTTCGCATGCAGTTGAAGCTATAACACTTCTATTCGCAAGTATTTGAAACTTAATCATTCCCTTCGCATGTATTTGAAGCTAAGCCTTCAACTTCGCGTTGATTTGAAGCTAAATCATGTGCTTCGCTTGGATTTCAAAATAACTCGTTTGTTTCCCACGCAGCTGAAGCCAAATCATGTATAGCACAAGTATTTGGAGCTAAAACATTCGTTTCTCATGTATGTGATGCTAAGCCTACCACTTCGCATTGATTTGATGCTAAATCATGTGTTACGCATAGATTTGATGCTAACTCGTTCGCTTCGCATGCAGTTGAAGCTTAATCATGTATAAACAAGTATTTGAAGCTAAACCATTTGTATCGCAAGGATTTGAAGCTACACCATGTGATTCGCAAGAATTTGAAGCTAAGTCATGTGTTTCGCTTGGATTTGAAGCTAACTCGTTTGTTTCGCATGCAGTTGAAGCTATATCACTTATGGTCGCAAGTATTTGAAGCTAAATCATTCGTTTCGCATGAAGTTCAAGCTAAGCCTTCTACTTCGCATTGATTTGGAGATAAATCATGTGTTTCGCATGGATTTAAAGCTATCACGTTTCTTTCGCATGCAGTTGAAGCTAAATCATGTATATCACAAGTATTTGAAGCTGAACCATTTGTTTCTCATGTATGTGAATCTAAGCCTACCACTTCGCATTGATTTGAAGCTAAATCATGTGTTACGCATGGATTTGATGCGAACTCGTTCGTTTCGCATGCAGTTGAAGCTTAATCATGTATAAACAAGTATTTGAAGCTAAACCATTTGTATCGCAAGAATTTGAAGCTAAACCATGTGATTTGTGAGAATTTGAAGCTAAATCATGTGTTTCGCTTGCATTTGAAGCTAACTCGTTTGTTTCGCATGCAGTTGAAGCTAAATCATGTATATCATAAGTATTTGAAGCTAAACCATTTGTTTCGCATTGATTTGAAGCTAACTCGTTTGTTTCGCATGCAGTTGAAGCTATAACACTTCTATTCGCAAGTATTTGAAACTTAATCATTCCCTTCGCATGTATTTGAAGCTAAGCCTTCAACTTCGCATTGATTTGAAGCTAAATCATGTGCTTCGCTTGGATTTCAAGATAACTCGTTTGTTTCCCACGCAGCTGAAGCTAAATCATGTATGCCACAATTATTTGGAGCTAAAACATTTGTTTCTCATGTATGTGAAGCTAAGCCTACCACTTCGCATTGATTTGAAGCTAAATCATGTGTTACGCATGGATTTGATGCTAACTCGTTCGTTTCGCATGCAGTTGAAGCTTAATCATATATAAACAAGTATTTGAAGCTAAACCATTTGTATCGCAAGGATTTGAAGCTACACCATGTGATTCGCAAGAATTTGAAGCTAAGTCATGTGTTTCGCTTGGATTTGAAGCTAACTCGTTTGTTTCGCATGCAGTTGAAGCTATATCACTTATGGTCGCAAGTATTTGAAGCTAAATCATTCGTTTCGCATGAAGTTCAAGCTAAGCCTTCTACTTCGCATTGATTTGGAGATAAATCATGTGTTTCGCATGGATTTAAAGCTATCACGTTTCTTTCGCATGCAGTTGAAGCTAAATCATGTATATCACAAGTATTTGAAGCTGAACCATTTGTTTCTCATGTATGTGAATCTAAGCCTACCACTTCGCATTGATTTGAAGCTAAATCATGTGTTACGCATGGATTTGATGCGAACTCGTTCGTTTCGCATGCAGTTGAAGCTTAATCATGTATAAACAAGTATTTGAAGCTAAACCATTTGTATCGCAAGAATTCGAAGCTAAACCATGTGATTTGTGAGAATTTGAAGCTAAATCATGTGTTTCGCTTGCATTTGAAGCTAACTCGTTTGTTTCGCATGAATTTGAATCTAACTCGTTTGTTTCGCATGCAGTTAAAGCAAAATCATGTATATCACAAGTATTATAAGCTAAACCATTCGTTTCGCATGGATTTGAAGCTAAGCCTTCTACTTCGCATTGATTTGAAGCTAAATCATGTGTTTCGCTTGGACTTAAAGCTAACACGTTTGTTTCGCATGCAGTTGAAGCTCAATCATGTATATAACAAGTATTTGAAGCTAAAACATTTGTTTTGCGTGATTTCGAAATTCAGCCTTCTATTTCGCATTGATTTGAAGCTAACTCACGTGTTTCTCATGGATTTGAACTAACTCGTTTTTATCGCTTGGATTTGAAGCTAACTCGTTTGTTTCGCATGCAGTTGAAGCAAAATCATGTATGTCACAAGTATTATAAGCTAAACCATTTGATTCGCGTGGATTTGAAGCTAAGCCTTCTACTTCGCATTGATTTGAAGCTTAATCATGTATTTCGCTTGGATTTGAAACTAAATCATGTGTTTCGCATCGACTTAAAGCTAACACGTTTGTTTCGAATGCAGTTGAACCTAAATCATGTATGTCACAAGTATTTGAAACTAAACCATTTGTTTTGCGTGATTTCGAAATTCAGCCTTCTATTTCGCATTGATTTGAAGCTAAATCACGTGTTTCTCATGGATTTGAACTAACTCGTTTCTATCGCATGGATTTGAAGCTAACTCGTTTGTTTCGCATGCAGTTGAAGCAAAATCATGTATATCACAAGTATTATAAGCTAAACCATTTGATTCGCATGGATTTGATGCTAAACCTTCTTCTTCGCATTGATTTGAAGCTTAATCATGTATTTCGCTTGGATTTGAAGCTAAATCGTTTGTTTCACATGCAGTTGAATCTAGTCATGTATATCACAAGAATTTAAAGCTAAACCATTCGTTTCGCATGGATTTGAAGCTAAGCCTTCTACTTCGCATTGATTTGAAGCTAAATCATGTGTTTCGCTTGGACTTAAAGCTAACACGTTTGTTTCGCATGCAGTTGAAGCTCAATCATGTATATAACAAGTATTTGAAGCTAAAACATTTGTTTTGCGTGATTTCGAAATTCAGCCTTCTATTTCGCATTGATTTGAAGCTAACTCACGTGTTTCTCATGGATTTGAACTAACTCGTTTTTATCGCTTGGATTTGAAGCTAACTCGTTTGTTTCGCATGCAGTTGAAGCAAAATCATGTATGTCACAAGTATTATAAGCTAAACCATTTGATTCGCGTGGATTTGAAGCTAAGCCTTCTACTTCGCATTGATTTGAAGCTTAATCATGTATTTCGCTTGGATTTGAAACTAAATCATGTGTTTCCCATCGACTTAAAGCTAACACGTTTGTTTCGAATGCAGTTGAACCTAAATCATGTATATCACAAGTATTTGAAACTAAACCATTTGTTTTGCGTGATTTCGAAATTCAGCCTTCTATTTCGCATTGATTTGAAGCTAAATCACTTGTTTCTCATGGATTTAAACTAACTCGTTTCTATCGCATGGATTTGAAGCTAACTCGTTTGTTTCGCATGCAGTTGAAGCAAAATCATGTATATCACAAGTATTATAAGCTAAACCATTTGATTCGCATGGATTTGATGCTAAGCCTTCTTCTTCGCATTGATTTGAAGCTTAATCATGTATTTCGCTTGGATTTGAAGCTAAATCATGTGTTTCGCATGGACTTAAAGCTAACACGTTTGTTTCACACGCAGTTGAACCTAAATCATGTATATCACAAGTATTTGAAGCGAAACCATTTGTTTCGCATGGATTTGAAGCTAAGCCGTCTACTTCGCATTGATTTGAAGCTGAATCATGTGTTTAGCTTGTATTGGAATCTAACTCGCTTGTTTCGCATGCAGTCGAAGCTGAATCATGTATGAAACAAGTATTTGAAGCTAAACCATTTGTTTCGCATGGATTCGAAAATCAGTCTTCTATTTCGCAATGATTTGATGCTAAATCATGTGTTTCTCATGGATTTGAAGCTAACTCGTTTGTTTCGCATGAATTTGAATCTAACTCGTTTGTTTCGCATGCAGTTAAAGCAAAATCATGTATATCACAAGTATTAGAAGCTAAATCATTTGATTCGCATGGATTGGAAGCTAAGCCTTCTACTTCGCATTGATTTGAAGCAAAATCAAGTGTTTCGCTTGGATTTGAACCTAACTCGTTTATTTCGCATGCAGTTGAAGCTCAATCATGTATATAACAAGTATTTGAAGCTAATCCATTTGTTTCGCATGGATTCGAAAATCAGCCTTCTATTTCGCAATAATTTGAAGCAAAATCGTGTGTTTCTCTTGGATTTGAAGCCAACTCGTTTCTATTGCATGGATTTAAAGCTAACTCGTTTGTTTCGCATGCTGTTGAAGCTAAATCTAGTATATCACAAGTATTTGAAGCTAAACCATTTGTTTCGCATGGATCCGAAAATCAGCCTTCTATTTCGCATTGATTTGAAGCTAAATCATGAGTTTCCCATGGATTTGAACTAACTCGTTTCTATCGCATGGATTTGAAGCTAACTCGTTTGTTTCGCATGCAGTTGAAGCAAAATCATGTATATCACAAGTATTATAAGCTAAACCATTTGATTCGCATGGATTGGAAGCTAAGCCTTCTACTTCGCATTGATTTGAAGCAAAATCAAGTGTTTCGCTTGGATTTGAACCTAACTCGTTTATTTCGCATGCAGTTGAAGCTCAATCATGTATATAACAAGTATTTGAAGCTAAAACATTTGTTTTGCGTGATTTCGAAATTCAACCTTCTATTTCGCATTGATTTGAAGCTAACTCACGTGTTTCTCAGGGATTTGAACTAACTCGTTTTTATCGCTTGGATTTGAAGCTAACTCGTTTGTGTAGCATGCAGTTGAAGCAAAATCATGTATGTCACAAGTATTATAAGCTAAACCATTTGATTCGCGTGGATTTGAAGCTAAGCCTTCTACTTCGCATTGATTTGAAGCTTAATCATGTATTTCGCTTGGATTTGAAACTAAATCATGTGTTTCGCATCGACTTAAAGCTAACACGTTTGTTTCGCATGCAGTTGAACCTAAATCATGTATATCACAAGTATTTGAAACTAAACCATTTGTTTTGCGTGATTTCGAAATTCAGCCATCTATTTCGCATTGATTTGAAGCTAAATCACGTGTTTCTCATGGATTTGAACTAACTCGTTTCTATCGCATGGATTTGAAGCTAACTCGTTTGTTTCGCATGCAGTTGAAGCAAAATCATGTATATCACAAGTATTATAACCTAAACCATTTGATTCGCATGGATTTGATGCTAAGCCTTCTTCTTCGCATTGATTTGAAGCTTAGTCATGTATTTCGCTTGGATTTGAAGCTAACTCGTTTGTTTCGCATGAATTTGAATCTAACTCGTTTGTTTCGCATGCAGTTAAAGCAAAATCATGTATATCACAAGTATTAGAAGCTAAATCATTTGATTCGCATGGATTGGAAGCTAAGCCTTCTACTTCGCATTGATTTGAAGCAAAATCAAGTGTTTCGCTTGGATTTGAACCCAACTCGTTTATTTCGCATGCAGTTGAAGCTCAATCATGTATATAACAAGTATTTGAAGCTAAAACATTTGTTTTGCGTGATTTCGAAATTCAGCCTACTATTTCGCATTGATTTGAAGCTAACTCACGTGTTTCTCACGGATTTGAACTAACTCGTTTTTATCGCTTGGATTTGAAGCTAACTCGTTTGTTTCGCATGCAGTTGAAGCAAAATCATGTATGTCACAAGTATTATAAGCTAAACCATTTGATTCGCGTGGATTTGAAGCTAAGCCTTCTACTTCGCATTGATTTGAAGCTTAATCATGTATTTCGCTTGGATTTGAAACTAAATCATGTGTTTCGCATCGACTTAAAGCTAACACGTTTGTTTCGCATGCAGTTGAACCTAAATCATGTATATCACAAGTATTTGAAACTAAACCATTTGTTTTGCGTGATTTCGAAATTCAGCCTTCTATTTCGCATTGATTTGAAGCTAAATCACGTGTTTCTCATGGATTTGAACTAACTCGTTTCTATCGCATGGATTTGAAGCTAACTCGTTTGTTTCGCATGCAGTTGAAGCAAAATCATGTATATCACAAGTATTATAAGCTAAACCATTTGATTCGCATGGATTTGATGCTAAGCCTTCTTCTTCGCATTGATTTGAAGCTTAATCATGTATTTCGCTTGGATTTGAAGCTAAATCGTTTGTTTCACATGCAGTTGAATCTAGTCATGTATATCACAAGAATTTAAAGCTAAACCATTCGTTTCGCATGGATTTGAAGCTAAGCCTTCTACTTCGCATCGATTTGAAGCTAAATCATGTGTTTCGCTTGGACTTAAAGCTAACACGTTTGTTTCGCATGCAGTTGAACCTAAATCATGTATATCACAAGTATTTGAAGCTAAAACATTTGTTTTGCGTGATTTAGAAATTCATCCTTCTATTTCGCATTGATTTGAAGCTAACTCACGTGTTTCTCATGGATTTGAACTAACTCGTTTTTATCGCTTGGATTTGAAGCTAACTCGTTTGTTTCGCATGCAGTTGAAGCAAAATCATGTATGTCACAAGTATTATAAGCTAAACCATTTGATTCGCGTGGATTTGAAGCTAAGCCTTCTACTTCGCATTTATTTAAAGCTTAATCATGTATTTCGCTTGGATTTGAAGCTAAATCATGTGTGTCGCATGGACTTAAAGCTAACACGTTTGTTTCACACGCAGTTGAACCTAAATCATGTATATCACAAGTATTTGAAGCGAAACCATTTGTTTCGCATGGATTTGAAGCTAAGCCGTCTACTTCGCATTGATTTGAAGCTGAATCATGTGTTTAGCTTGTATTGGAATCTAACTCGCTTGTTTCGCATGCAGTCGAAGCTGAATCATGTATGAAACAAGTATTTGAAGCTAAACCATTTGTTTCGCATGGATTCGAAAATCAGCCTTCTATTTCGCATTGATTTGAAGCTAAATCATGAGTTTCCCATGGATTTGAAGTTAACTCGTTTGTTTCGCATGGATTTGAAGCTAACTCATTTGTTCCGCATGCAGTTGAATCAAAATCATGTATATCACAAGTATTTGAAGCTAATCCATTTGATTCGCATGGATTTGAAGATAAGCCATCTACTTCGCATTGATTTGAAGCAAAATCAAGTGTTTCGCTTGGATTTGAAGCTAACTCTTTTGTTTCGCCTGCATGTGAAGCTAAATCATGTATATCACAAGTATTTGAAGCTAAACCATGTGATTCCCATGGATTTGTAGCTAAGCCTTCTACTTCGCATTGATTTGGAGCTAAATCATGTGTTTCGCATGGATTTAAAGCTAACACTTTTGTTTCGCATGCTGTTGAAGCTAAATCATATATATCACAAGTATTTCAAGCTAAACCATTTGATTCCCATGGATTTGGAGCTAAACCATTACTTCGCATTGATTTGGAGCTAAACCATGTGTTTTGCCTGGATTTAAAGATAACACGATTGTTTCGCATGCAGTTGAAGCTAAATCATGTATATCACAGGTATTTGAAGCTAAACCATTTGTTTCGCATGGATTCGAAAATCAGCCTTCTATTTCGCAATGATTTGAAGCTGAATCATGTGTTTCTCATG
This sequence comes from Megalopta genalis, assembly GCF_051020955.1. Classification (NCBI taxonomy): domain Eukaryota; kingdom Metazoa; phylum Arthropoda; class Insecta; order Hymenoptera; family Halictidae; genus Megalopta; species Megalopta genalis. The sequence continues at coordinate 46,914 of NW_027476585.1, read as the reverse complement.
GATTTGAAGATAACTCGATTCTATCGCATGGATTTAAAGCTAACTCGTTTGTTTCGCATGCTGATGAAGCTAAAGCTAGTATATCACAAGTATTTGAAGCTAAACCATTTGATTCGTATGGATTTGAAGCTAAGCCTTCTACTTCGCATTGATTTGAAGCCAAATCAAGTGTTTCGTTAAGGTTTGAAGAAAACTCGTTTGTTTCGCATGCAGTTGAAGGTATATCACTTATGCTCGCAAGTATTTGAAGCTAAATCATTCGTTTCGCATGGAGTTGAAGCTAAGCCTTCCACTTCGCATTGATTTGAAGATAAATCATGTGTTTCGCTTGGATTTCAAGCAAACTCGTTTGTTTCGCATGCAGTTGAAGCTAAATCATGTATATCACAAGTATTAGAAGATAATCCATTTGTTTTGAATGGATTCGAAAATCAGCCTTCTATTTCGCATTGATTTGAAGCTAAATCATGTGTTTCTCATGGATTTAAAGTAACACGTTTGTTTCGCATGCAGTTGAAGCTAAATCATGTACATCACGAGTATTTGCAGCTAAACCATTTCTTTCGCATGGATTCGAAAATCAGCCTTCTATTTCGCAATGAATTGAAGCTAAATCATGTGTTTCTCATGGATTTGAAGCTAACTCGTTCGTTTCGCATGGATTTGAAGCTAACTCATTTGTTTCTCATGCAGTTGAAGCAAAATCATGTATATCACAAGTAATTGAAGCTAAACCATTTGATTCGCATGGATTTGGAGCTAAGCATTCTACTTCGCATTGATTTGGGGCAAAATCATGTGTTTCGCATGTATTTATAGCTAACACGTTTGTTTCGCATGCAGTTGATGCTAAATCATGTATATCACAAGTATTTGAAGCTAAACCATTTGATTCGCATGGATTTGAAGCTAAGCCTTCTACTTCGCATTGATTTGAAGCTAAATCATGTGTTATGCTTGGATATGAAGCTCACGCGTTTGTTTTTCCATCATTTGAAGCTATAGTACTTATATCGCAAGTATTTGAAGCTGAATCATTTGTTTCGCATGAATATTAAGCTAAACCATTTGCTTCGAATGAATTTGAAGATAGATCATGTTTTTCGCATGTATTTAAAGCGAACACGTTTGTTTCGCATGCAGTTGAAGCTAAATCATGTATATCACAAGTATTTGAATCTAAACCATTTGATTCCCATGAATTTGGAGCTAAGCCTTCTACTTCGCAATGATTTGAAGCTAAATCATGTGTTTCTCATGGATTTGAAACTAACTCGTTTCTATCGCATGGATTTAAAGCTAACTCGTTTGCTTCGCATGCAGTTGAAGCAAAATCATGTATATCACAAGTATTTGAAGCTAAACCATTTGTTTCGCATGTATCCGAAAATCAGCCTTCTATTTCGCATTGATTTGAAGCTAAATCATGAGTTTCCCATGGATTTGAAGCTAACTCGTTTGTTTCGCATGGATTTGAAGCTAACTCATTTGTTCCGCATGCAGTTGAATCAAAATCATGTATATCACAAGTATTTGAAGCTAATCCATTTGATTCGAATGGATTTGAAGATAAGCCATCTACTTCGCATTGATTTGAAGCAAAATCAAGTGTTTCGCTTGGATTTGAAGCTAACTCGTTTGTTTCGCATGCAGTTGAAGCTATATCATGTATATCACAAGTATTTGAAGATAATCCATTTGTTTTGCATGGATTCGAAAATCAGCCTGCTATTTCGCATTGATTTGAAGCTAAATCATGTGTTTCTCATGGATTTAAAGTAACACGTTTGTTTCGCATGCAGTTGAGAGCAATCATGTATTTCACAAGTATTTGAAGCTAAACCATTTGTTTCGCATGGATTTGAAAATGAGCCTTCTATTTCGTATTGATTTGAAGATAAATCACGAGTTTCGTCTGGATTTGAAGCTAACTCGTTTGTTTCGCATGCAGTTGAAGCTAAATCATGTACATCACAAGTATTTGCAGCTAAACCATTTGTTTCGCATGGATTCGAAAATCAGCCTTCTATTTCGCAATGAATTGAAGCTAAATCATCTGTTTCTCATGGATTTGAAGCTAACTCGATTCTATCGCATAGATTTAAAGCTAACTCGTTTGTTTCGCATGCTGTTGAAACTAAATCTAGTATATCACAAGTGTTTGAAGCTAAACCATTTGTTTCGCATGGATCTGAAAATCAACCTTCTATTTCGCATTGATTTGAAGCTAAATCATGAGTTTCGCATGGATTTGAAGCTAACTCGTTTGTTTAGCATGGATTTGAAGCTGACTCGTTTGTTTCGCATGCAGTTGAATCAAAATCATGTAAATCACAAGTATTTGAAGCTAAACCATTTGATTCCCATGGATTTGGAGCTAAGCCTTCTACTTCGCATTGATTTGGAGCTAAATCATGTTTTTCGCATGGACTTAAAGCTAACACTTTTGTTTCGCATGCTGTTGAAGCTAAATCATATATATCACAAGTATTTGAAGCTAATCCATTTGATTCGCATGGATTTGAAGATAAGCCATCTACTTCGCATTGATTTGCTGCAAAATCAAGTGTTTCGCTTGGATTTGAAGCTAACTCGTTTATTTCGCATGCAGTTGAATCTCAATCATGTATATCACAAGTATTTTAAGCTAAACCATTTGTTTCGCATGGATTCGAAGATCAGTCTTCTACTTCGCATTGATTTGGAGCTAAATCATGTGTTTCTCATGGATTTAATGCGAACACGTTTGTTTCGCATGCAGTTTATGCAAAATCATGTATATCACAAGTATTTGAAGCGAATCCATTTGATTCGCATGGATTTGAAGATAAGCCATCTACTTCGCAATGATTTGCAGAAAAATCAAGTGTTTCGCTTGGATTTGAAGCTAACTCGTTTGTTTCTCATGCAGTTGAAGTTATATCACTTATGCTCGCAAGTATTTGAAGCTAAATCATTCGTTTCGCAAGGATATGAAGCTAAATGATGTGTCTCACTAGTACTTGAAGCTAAACCATTTCTTTCGCATGGATTTGAAGCTAAGCCTTCTACTTCGCTTGGATTTGAAGCTAAATCATGTGTGTCGCATGGACTTAAAGCTAACACGTTTGTTTCACACGCAGTTGAACCTAAATCATGTATATCACAAGTATTTGAAGCGAAACCATTTGTTTCGCATGGATTTGAAGCTAAGCCGTCTACTTCGCATTGATTTGAAGCTGAATCATGTGTTTAGCTTGTATTGGAATCTAACTCGCTTGTTTCGCATGCAGTCGAAGCTGAATCATGTATGAAACAAGTATTTGAAGCTAAACCATTTGTTTCGCATGGATTCGAAAATCAGCCTTCTATTTCGCATTGATTTGAAGCTAAATCATGAGTTTCCCATGGATTTGAAGTTAACTCGTTTGTTTCGCATGGATTTGAAGCTAACTCATTTGTTCCGCATGCAGTTGAATCAAAATCATGTATATCACAAGTATTTGAAGCTAATCCATTTGATTCGCATGGATTTGAAGATAAGCCATCTACTTCGCATTGATTTGAAGCAAAATCAAGTGTTTCGCTTGGATTTGAAGCTAACTCTTTTGTTTCGCCTGCATGTGAAGCTAAATCATGTATATCACAAGTATTTGAAGCTAAACCATGTGATTCCCATGGATTTGTAGCTAAGCCTTCTACTTCGCATTGATTTGGAGCTAAATCATGTGTTTCGCATGGATTTAAAGCTAACACTTTTGTTTCGCATGCTGTTGAAGCTAAATCATATATATCACAAGTATTTCAAGCTAAACCATTTGATTCCCATGGATTTGGAGCTAAACCATTACTTCGCATTGATTTGGAGCTAAACCATGTGTTTTGCCTGGATTTAAAGATAACACGATTGTTTCGCATGCAGTTGAAGCTAAATCATGTATATCACAGGTATTTGAAGCTAAACCATTTGTTTCGCATGGATTCGAAAATCAGCCTTCTATTTCGCAATGATTTGAAGCTGAATCATGTGTTTCTCATGGATTTGAAGATAACTCGATTCTATCGCATGGATTTAAAGCTAACTCGTTTGTTTCGCATGCTGATGAAGCTAAAGCTAGTATATCACAAGTATTTGAAGCTAAACCATTTGATTCGTATGGATTTGAAGCTAAGCCTTCTACTTCGCATTGATTTGAAGCCAAATCAAGTGTTTCGTTAAGGTTTGAAGAAAACTCGTTTGTTTCGCATGCAGTTGAAGGTATATCACTTATGCTCGCAAGTATTTGAAGCTAAATCATTCGTTTCGCATGGAGTTGAAGCTAAGCCTTCCACTTCGCATTGATTTGAAGATAAATCATGTGTTTCGCTTGGATTTCAAGCAAACTCGTTTGTTTCGCATGCAGTTGAAGCTAAATCATGTATATCACAAGTATTAGAAGATAATCCATTTGTTTTGAATGGATTCGAAAATCAGCCTTCTATTTCGCATTGATTTGAAGCTAAATCATGTGTTTCTCATGGATTTAAAGTAACACGTTTGTTTCGCATGCAGTTGAAGCTAAATCATGTACATCACGAGTATTTGCAGCTAAACCATTTCTTTCGCATGGATTCGAAAATCAGCCTTCTATTTCGCAATGAATTGAAGCTAAATCATGTGTTTCTCATGGATTTGAAGCTAACTCGTTCGTTTCGCATGGATTTGAAGCTAACTCATTTGTTTCTCATGCAGTTGAAGCAAAATCATGTATATCACAAGTAATTGAAGCTAAACCATTTGATTCGCATGGATTTGGAGCTAAGCATTCTACTTCGCATTGATTTGGGGCAAAATCATGTGTTTCGCATGTATTTATAGCTAACACGTTTGTTTCGCATGCAGTTGAAGCTAAATCATGTATATCACAAGTATTTGAAGCTAAACCATTTGATTCGCATGGATTTGAAGCTAAGCCTTCTACTTCGCATTGATTTGAAGCTAAATCATGTGTTATGCTTGGATATGAAGCTCACGCGTTTGTTTTTCCATCATTTGAAGCTATAGTACTTATATCGCAAGTATTTGAAGCTGAATCATTTGTTTCGCATGAATATTAAGCTAAACCATTTGCTTCGAATGAATTTGAAGATAGATCATGTTTTTCGCATGTATTTAAAGCGAACACGTTTGTTTCGCATGCAGTTGAAGCTAAATCATGTATATCACAAGTATTTGAATCTAAACCATTTGATTCCCATGAATTTGGAGCTAAGCCTTCTACTTCGCAATGATTTGAAGCTAAATCATGTGTTTCTCATGGATTTGAAACTAACTCGTTTCTATCGCATGGATTTAAAGCTAACTCGTTTGCTTCGCATGCAGTTGAAGCAAAATCATGTATATCACAAGTATTTGAAGCTAAACCATTTGTTTCGCATGTATCCGAAAATCAGCCTTCTATTTCGCATTGATTTGAAGCTAAATCATGAGTTTCCCATGGATTTGAAGCTAACTCGTTTGTTTCGCATGGATTTGAAGCTAACTCATTTGTTCCGCATGCAGTTGAATCAAAATCATGTATATCACAAGTATTTGAAGCTAATCCATTTGATTCGAATGGATTTGAAGATAAGCCATCTACTTCGCATTGATTTGAAGCAAAATCAAGTGTTTCGCTTGGATTTGAAGCTAACTCGTTTGTTTCGCATGCAGTTGAAGCTATATCATGTATATCACAAGTATTTGAAGATAATCCATTTGTTTTGCATGGATTCGAAAATCAGCCTGCTATTTCGCATTGATTTGAAGCTAAATCATGTGTTTCTCATGGATTTAAAGTAACACGTTTGTTTCGCATGCAGTTGAGAGCAATCATGTATTTCACAAGTATTTGAAGCTAAACCATTTGTTTCGCATGGATTTGAAAATGAGCCTTCTATTTCGTATTGATTTGAAGATAAATCACGAGTTTCGTCTGGATTTGAAGCTAACTCGTTTGTTTCGCATGCAGTTGAAGCTAAATCATGTACATCACAAGTATTTGCAGCTAAACCATTTGTTTCGCATGGATTCGAAAATCAGCCTTCTATTTCGCAATGAATTGAAGCTAAATCATCTGTTTCTCATGGATTTGAAGCTAACTCGATTCTATCGCATAGATTTAAAGCTAACTCGTTTGTTTCGCATGCTGTTGAAACTAAATCTAGTATATCACAAGTGTTTGAAGCTAAACCATTTGTTTCGCATGGATCTGAAAATCAACCTTCTATTTCGCATTGATTTGAAGCTAAATCATGAGTTTCGCATGGATTTGAAGCTAACTCGTTTGTTTAGCATGGATTTGAAGCTGACTCGTTTGTTTCGCATGCAGTTGAATCAAAATCATGTAAATCACAAGTATTTGAAGCTAAACCATTTGATTCCCATGGATTTGGAGCTAAGCCTTCTACTTCGCATTGATTTGGAGCTAAATCATGTTTTTCGCATGGACTTAAAGCTAACACTTTTGTTTCGCATGCTGTTGAAGCTAAATCATATATATCACAAGTATTTGAAGCTAATCCATTTGATTCGCATGGATTTGAAGATAAGCCATCTACTTCGCATTGATTTGCTGCAAAATCAAGTGTTTCGCTTGGATTTGAAGCTAACTCGTTTATTTCGCATGCAGTTGAATCTCAATCATGTATATCACAAGTATTTTAAGCTAAACCATTTGTTTCGCATGGATTCGAAGATCAGTCTTCTACTTCGCATTGATTTGGAGCTAAATCATGTGTTTCTCATGGATTTAATGCGAACACGTTTGTTTCGCATGCAGTTTATGCAAAATCATGTATATCACAAGTATTTGAAGCGAATCCATTTGATTCGCATGGATTTGAAGATAAGCCATCTACTTCGCAATGATTTGCAGAAAAATCAAGTGTTTCGCTTGGATTTGAAGCTAACTCGTTTGTTTCTCATGCAGTTGAAGTTATATCACTTATGCTCGCAAGTATTTGAAGCTAAATCATTCGTTTCGCAAGGATATGAAGCTAAATGATGTGTCTCACTAGTACTTGAAGCTAAACCATTTCTTTCGCATGGATTTGAAGCTAAGCCTTCTACTTCGCTTGGATTTGAAGCTAAATCATGTGTGTCGCATGGACTTAAAGCTAACACGTTTGTTTCACACGCAGTTGAACCTAAATCATGTATATCACAAGTATTTGAAGCGAAACCATTTGTTTCGCATGGATTTGAAGCTAAGCCGTCTACTTCGCATTGATTTGAAGCTGAATCATGTGTTTAGCTTGTATTGGAATCTAACTCGCTTGTTTCGCATGCAGTCGAAGCTGAATCATGTATGAAACAAGTATTTGAAGCTAAACCATTTGTTTCGCATGGATTCGAAAATCAGCCTTCTATTTCGCATTGATTTGAAGCTAAATCATGAGTTTCCCATGGATTTGAAGTTAACTCGTTTGTTTCGCATGGATTTGAAGCTAACTCATTTGTTCCGCATGCAGTTGAATCAAAATCATGTATATCACAAGTATTTGAAGCTAATCCATTTGATTCGCATGGATTTGACGATAAGCCATCTACTTCGCATTGATTTGAAGCAAAATCAAGTGTTTCGCTTGGATTTGAAGCTAACTCTTTTGTTTCGCCTGCATGTGAAGCTAAATCATGTATATCACAAGTATTTGAAGCTAAACCATGTGATTCCCATGGATTTGTAGCTAAGCCTTCTACTTCGCATTGATTTGGAGCTAAATCATGTGTTTCGCATGGATTTAAAGCTAACACTTTTGTTTCGCATGCTGTTGAAGCTAAATCATATATATCACAAGTATTTCAAGCTAAACCATTTGATTCCCATGGATTTGGAGCTAAACCATTACTTCGCATTGATTTGGAGCTAAACCATGTGTTTTGCCTGGATTTAAAGATAACACGATTGTTTCGCATGCAGTTGAAGCTAAATCATGTATATCACAGGTATTTGAAGCTAAACCATTTGTTTCGCATGGATTCGAAAATCAGCCTTCTATTTCGCAATGATTTGAAGCTGAATCATGTGTTTCTCATGGATTTGAAGATAACTCGATTCTATCGCATGGATTTAAAGCTAACTCGTTTGTTTCGCATGCTGATGAAGCTAAAGCTAGTATATCACAAGTATTTGAAGCTAAACCATTTGATTCGTATGGATTTGAAGCTAAGCCTTCTACTTCGCATTGATTTGAAGCCAAATCAAGTGTTTCGTTAAGGTTTGAAGAAAACTCGTTTGTTTCGCATGCAGTTGAAGCTATATCACTTATGCTCGCAAGTATTTGAAGCTAAATCATTCGTTTCGCATGGAGTTGAAGCTAAGCCTTCCACTTCGCATTGATTTGAAGATAAATCATGTGTTTCGCTTGGATTTCAAGCAAACTCGTTTGTTTCGCATGCAGTTGAAGCTAAATCATGTATATCACAAGTATTAGAAGATAATCCATTTGTTTTGAATGGATTCGAAAATCAGCCTTCTATTTCGCATTGATTTGAAGCTAAATCATGTGTTTCTCATGGATTTAAAGTAACACGTTTGTTTCGCATGCAGTTGAAGCTAAATCATGTACATCACGAGTATTTGCAGCTAAACCATTTCTTTCGCATGGATTCGAAAATCAGCCTTCTATTTCGCAATGAATTGAAGCTAAATCATGTGTTTCTCATGGATTTGAAGCTAACTCGTTCGTTTCGCATGGATTTGAAGCTAACTCATTTGTTTCTCATGCAGTTGAAGCAAAATCATGTATATCACAAGTAATTGAAGCTAAACCATTTGATTCGCATGGATTTGGAGCTAAGCATTCTACTTCGCATTGATTTGGGGCAAAATCATGTGTTTCGCATGTATTTATAGCTAACACGTTTGTTTCGCATGCAGTTGAAGCTAAATCATGTATATCACAAGTATTTGAAGCTAAACCATTTGATTCGCATGGATTTGAAGCTAAGCCTTCTACTTCGCATTGATTTGAAGCTAAATCATGTGTTATGCTTGGATATGAAGCTCACGCGTTTGTTTTTCCATCATTTGAAGCTATAGTACTTATATCGCAAGTATTTGAAGCTGAATCATTTGTTTCGCATGAATATTAAGCTAAACCATTTGCTTCGAATGAATTTGAAGATAGATCATGTTTTTCGCATGTATTTAAAGCGAACACGTTTGTTTCGCATGCAGTTGAAGCTAAATCATGTATATCACAAGTATTTGAATCTAAACCATTTGATTCCCATGAATTTGGAGCTAAGCCTTCTACTTCGCAATGATTTGAAGCTAAATCATGTGTTTCTCATGGATTTGAAACTAACTCGTTTCTATCGCATGGATTTAAAGCTAACTCGTTTGCTTCGCATGCAGTTGAAGCAAAATCATGTATATCACAAGTATTTGAAGCTAAACCATTTGTTTCGCATGTATCCGAAAATCAGCCTTCTATTTCGCATTGATTTGAAGCTAAATCATGAGTTTCCCATGGATTTGAAGCTAACTCGTTTGTTTCGCATGGATTTGAAGCTAACTCATTTGTTCCGCATGCAGTTGAATCAAAATCATGTATATCACAAGTATTTGAAGCTAATCCATTTGATTCGAATGGATTTGAAGATAAGCCATCTACTTCGCATTGATTTGAAGCAAAATCAAGTGTTTCGCTTGGATTTGAAGCTAACTCGTTTGTTTCGCATGCAGTTGAAGCTATATCATGTATATCACAAGTATTTGAAGATAATCCATTTGTTTTGCATGGATTCGAAAATCAGCCTGCTATTTCGCATTGATTTGAAGCTAAATCATGTGTTTCTCATGGATTTAAAGTAACACGTTTGTTTCGCATGCAGTTGAGAGCAATCATGTATTTCACAAGTATTTGAAGCTAAACCGTTTGTTTCGCATGGATTTGAAAATGAGCCTTCTATTTCGTATTGATTTGAAGATAAATCACGAGTTTCGTCTGGATTTGAAGCTAACTCGTTTGTTTCGCATGCAGTTGAAGCTAAATCATGTACATCACAAGTATTTGCAGCTAAACCATTTGTTTCGCATGGATTCGAAAATCAGCCTTCTATTTCGCAATGAATTGAAGCTAAATCATCTGTTTCTCATGGATTTGAAGCTAACTCGATTCTATCGCATAGATTTAAAGCTAACTCGTTTGTTTCGCATGCTGTTGAAACTAAATCTAGTATATCACAAGTGTTTGAAGCTAAACCATTTGTTTCGCATGGATCTGAAAATCAACCTTCTATTTCGCATTGATTTGAAGCTAAATCATGAGTTTCGCATGGATTTGAAGCTAACTCGTTTGTTTAGCATGGATTTGAAGCTGACTCGTTTGTTTCGCATGCAGTTGAATCAAAATCATGTAAATCACAAGTATTTGAAGCTAAACCATTTGATTCCCATGGATTTGGAGCTAAGCCTTCTACTTCGCATTGATTTGGAGCTAAATCATGTTTTTCGCATGGACTTAAAGCTAACACTTTTGTTTCGCATGCTGTTGAAGCTAAATCATATATATCACAAGTATTTGAAGCTAATCCATTTGATTCGCATGGATTTGAAGATAAGCCATCTACTTCGCATTGATTTGCTGCAAAATCAAGTGTTTCGCTTGGATTTGAAGCTAACTCGTTTATTTCGCATGCAGTTGAATCTCAATCATGTATATCACAAGTATTTTAAGCTAAACCATTTGTTTCGCATGGATTCGAAGATCAGTCTTCTACTTCGCATTGATTTGGAGCTAAATCATGTGTTTCTCATGGATTTAATGCGAACACGTTTGTTTCGCATGCAGTTGAAGCAAAATCATGTATATCACAAGTATTTGAAGCGAATCCATTTGATTCGCATGGATTTGAAGATAAGCCATCTACTTCGCAATGATTTGCAGAAAAATCAAGTGTTTCGCTTGGATTTGAAGCTAACTCGTTTGTTTCTCATGCAGTTGAAGTTATATCACTTATGCTCGCAAGTATTTGAAGCTAAATCATTCGTTTCGCAAGGATATGAAGCTAAATGATGTGTCTCACTAGTACTTGAAGCTAAACCATTTCTTTCGCATGGATTTGAAGCTAAGCCTTCTACTTCGCATTGATATGAAGCTAAATCATGTGTTTCGGATGGATTTGAAGCTAACACGTTTGTTTCGCATGCAGTTGAAGCTAAATCATGTTTATCACAAGTATCTGAATCTAAACCATCTGTTTCGCATGACTATTAAGCTAAACCATGTGTTTCGCATGAATTTGAAGCTAAATGATGTGTTTCGCTTGGTTTTGCAGCTAACTCTTTTGTTTCGCCTGCATTTGAAGATAAATCATGTATATCACAAGTATTTGAAACTCAACCGTTTGATTCGCATGGATTTGAAGCTAACCCATCTACTTCGCATTGATTTGCAGCTAAATCATGTGTTTCGCTGGGATTTGAAGCAAACTTGTTTGTTTCGCATGCTTGTGAAGCTAAATCATGTTTATCACAAGTATCTGAATCTAAACCGTTTGATTCGCATGGATTTGAAGCTAAGCCTTCCAATTCGCATTGATTTGAATCTAAATCATGTATTTCGCATGGATTTGAATCTAACTCGGTTGTTTCGCGTGCAGTTGAAGCTGAATCATGTATATCACAAGTATTTGAAGCTAAACCATTCCTTTCGCATGAATTTGAAGCTAAGCCTCCTACTTCGCATTGATTTGAAGCTAAATCAAGTGTTTCGTTTGGGTTTGAAGAAAACTCGTTTGTTTCGCATGCAGTTGAAGCTATATCACTTATGCTCGCAAGTATTTGAAGCTAAATCATTCGTTTCGCATGGAGTTGAAACTAAGCCTTCCACTTCGCTTTGATTTGAAGATAAATCATGTGTTTCGCATGGATTTGAAGCTAACTCGTTTGTTTCGCATGCAGTTGAAGCTAAATCATGTATATCACAAGTATTTGAAGCTAAACCATTTGTTTCGCATGAATTCGAAGCTAAGCCTTCTACTTCGCATTGATTTGAATCTAAATCATGTGTTTCGCTTGGTTTTGAAGCTAACTCGTCTGTTTCGCATGCAGTTGAAGCTGAATCATGTATATCACAAGTATTTGAAGCTAAACCATTCCTTTCGCATGAATTTGAAGCTAACTCGATTGATTCGACTGCATTTGAATCTATATCACTTATATCGCTATTATGTGAAGATAAATCATTTGCTTATCATGTATTTGAAGCTAAGCCTTCTACTTCGCATTGATTTGCAGCTAAATCATGTGTGTCGCTTGGTTTTGAGGCTAACTCGTTTGTTTCGCCTGCATTTGAAGTTAAATCATGTATATCACAAGTATTTGAAGCTAAACCATTTGTTTCGCATGGATTTGAAGATAATCCTCCTACTTCGCATTAATTTGAAGCTAACTCGATTGATTCGACTGCATTTGAATCTATATCACGTATATCGCAATTATCTGAAGATAAATCATTTGTTTCTCATGTATTTGAAGATAAGCCATGTACTTCGCATTGATTTGAATCTAAATCATGTGTTTCGCATGGATTTGAAGCTAACTCGTTTGTTTCGCCTGCATTTGAAGCTGCATCATGTATATCACAAGTATTTCAAGCTAAAGCATTTGTTTCGCATGGATATGAAGCTAACTCTTTTGTTTCGCCTCCATTTGAAGATAAATCATGTATAGCACAAGTATTTGAAGCTAAACCATTTGTATCGCGTGGATTTGAACCTAAGCGTTCCACTTCGCATTGATTTGAAACTAACTCGATTGTTTCGCCTGCATTTGAAGCTATATCACTTACATCGCAATTATCTGAAGATAAATCATTTGTTTCTCATGTATTTGAGGCTAAGCCGTCTACTTCGCATTTATTTGAAGCTAAATCATGCGTTTCGCTTGGTTTTGAAGCTAACTAGTTTGTTTCGCATGCAGTTGAAGCTAAATCATGTATATCACAAGTATTTGAAGTTAAACCATTGGTTTCGCATGGAATTGAAGATTAGCCTCCTACTTCGCATTAATTTGAAGCTAACTCAATTGATTCGACTGCATTTGAATCTATATCATTTATATCGCAATTATCTGAAGATAAATCATTTGTTTCTCATGTATTTGAAACTAAGCCGTCTATTGCGCATTGATTTGAAGCTAAATCATATTTTTCGCATGGATTTGAAGCTAACTCGTTTGTTTCGCATGCAGTTGAAGCTGAATCATGTATATCACAAGTATTTGAAGCTAAACCTTTTGTTTCGCATAGATTTAAAGATAACACGATTGTTTCGCATGCAGTTGAAGCTATATCATGTATATCACAAGTATTTGAAGCTAAACCATTTTTTTCGCATTGATTTGATGATAAGCCTTCTACGTCACATTGATTTGAAGATAAATCATGTGTTTCGCTTGGATTTGAAGCTAACTCGTTTGTTTCGCATGCAGTTGAAGCTAAATTATGTATATCACAGGTATTTGAAGCTAAACCATTTTGTTTCGCATGAATTTGAAGCTAAGCCTTCTACTTCGCATTGATTTGAAGCTAAATCATGTGTGTCGCTTGGTTTTGAAGCTAACTCGTTTGTTTCGCCTGCATTTGAAGTTAAATCATGTATATCACAAGTATTTGAAGCTAAACCATTTGTTTCGCATGGATTTGAAGATAATCCACCTACTTCGCATTAATTTGAAGCTAACTCGATTGATTCGACTGCATTTGAATCTATATCACTTATATCGCAATTATCTGAAGATAAATCATTTGTTTCTCATGTATTTGAAGATAAGCCATGTACTTCGCATTGATTTGAATCTAAATCATGTGTTTCGCATGGATTTGAAGCTAACTCGTTTGTTTCGCCTGCATTTGAAGCTGCATCATGTATATCACAAGTATTTCAAGCTAAAGCATTTGTTTCGCATGGATATGAAGCTAACTCTTTTGTTTCGCCTGCATTTGAAGATAACTCATGTATAGCACAAGTATTTGAAGCTAAACCATTTGTATCGCGTGGATTTGAACCTAAGCGTTCCACTTCGCATTGATTTGAAACTAACTCGATTGTTTCGCCTGCATTTGAAGCTATATCACTTACATCGCAATTATCTGAAGATAAATCATTTGTTTCTCATGTATTTGAAGCTAAGCCGTCTATTTCGCATTGATTTGAACCTAAATAATGTGTTTCGCTTGGATTTGAAGCTAACTCGTTTTTTTCGCCTGTATTTGGAGATAAATCATGTATATCTCAAGTACTTAGAGCTAAACCATTCGCTTCGCATGGATTTGAAGCAATGCCTTCAACGTCGCATTGATTTGAAGATAAATCATGTGTTTCGCTTGGATTTGAAGCTAACTCGTTTGTTTCGCATGCAGTTGAAATTAAATCATGTATATCACAAGTATTTGAAGCTAAACCACTTGTTTCACATTGATTTGATGATAAGCCTTCTACGTCGCATTGATTTGAAGCTAAGCCTTCTATTTCGCATTGATTTGAATGTAAATCATGTGTTTCGCTTGGATTTGAAGCTAACTCGTTTGTTTCGCATGCAGTTGAAGCTAAATCATGTTTATCAGAAGTACCTCAATGTAAACCATCTGTTTCGCATGAATATTGAGCTAAACTATGTGATTCGCATGAATTTGAAGCTAAATGATGTGTTTCGCTTGGTTTTGAAGCTAACTCTTTTGCTTCGCCTGCATTTGAAGATAAATCATGTATAGCACAAGTATTTGAAGCTAAACCATTTGTATCGCGTGGATTTGAAGCTAAGCGTTCCACTTCGCATTGATTTGAAGCTAACTCGATTGTTTCGCCTGCATTTGAAGCTCTATCACTTACATCGCAATTATCTGAAGATAAATCATTTGTTTCTCATGTATTTGAGGCTAAGCCGTCTATTTCGAATTTATTTGAAGCTAAATCATCTGTTTCGCATGGATGTGAAGCTAACTCGTTTTTTTCGCCTGTATTTGAAGATAAATCATGTATATCACAAGTATTTGAAGCTAAACCATTCGCATCGCATGGATTTGAAGCAAAGCCTTCAACTTCGCATTGACTTGAAGATAAATCATGTGTTTCGCTTGGATTTGAAGCTAACTCGTTTCTTTCGCATGCAGTTGAAGCTAAATTATGTATATCACAAGTATTTGAAGCTCAACCTTTTGATTCGCATGGATTTGAAGCTAACCCTTCTACTTCGCATTGATTTGCAGCTAAATCATGTGTTTCGCTGGGATTTGAAGCAAACTTGTTTGTTTCGCATGCTGTTGAAGCTAAATCATGTTTATCACAAGTATCTGAATCTAAACCGTTTGATTCGCATGAAGTTGAAGCTAAGCCTTCTACTTCGCATTGATTTGAAGCTAAATCATGCGTTTCGCTTGGTTTTGAAGCTAACTAGTTTGTTTCGCATGCAGTTGAAGCTAAATTATGTATATCACAAGTATTTGAAGCTAAACCATTTTGTTTCGCATGAATTTGAAGCTAAGCCATCTACTTCATACTGATTTGAAGCTAAATCATGTGTTTCGCATGGATTTGAAGCTAACTCTTTTGTTTCGCCTGCATTTGGACATAAATCATGTATATCACAAGTATTTGAAGCTAAACCATTTGTTTCGCATGAATTTGAAGCTAAATGATGTGTTTCGCATGGATATGAAGCTAACTCTTTTGTTTCGCCTGCATTTGAAGATAAATCATGTATATCACAAGTATTTGAAGCTCAACCGTTTGATTCGCATGGATTTGAAGCTAACCCTTCTACTTCGCATTGATTTGCAGCTAAATCATGTGTTTCGCTGGGGTTTGAAGCTAACTCGTTTGTTTCGCATGCAGTTGAAGCTAAATCATGTTTTTGTCAAAAGTATTTCAAGCTAAAGCATTTGTTTCGCATGGATATGAAGCTAACTCTTTTGTTTCGCCTGCATTTGAAGATAAATCATGTATATCACAAGTATTTGAAGCTCAACCTTTTGATTCGCATGGATTTGAATCTAACCCTTCTACTTCGCATTGATTTGCAGCTAAATCATGTGTTTCGCTGGGATTTGAAGCAAACTTGTTTGTTTCGCATGCTGTTGAAGCTAAATCATGTTTATCACAAGTATCTGAATCTAAATCGTTTGATTCGCATGGATTTGAAGCTAAGCCTTCCAATTCGCATTGATTTGAATCTAAATCATGTATTTCGCATGGATTTGAATCTAACTCGATTGTTTCGCGTGCATTTGAAGCTATATGACATATATCGCAATTATCTGAAGATAAATCATTTGTTTCTCATGTATTTGAGGCTAAGCCTGCTACTTCGCATTGATTTGATGCTGAATCATTTGTGTCGCATGGATTTGAAGCTAAGCCTTCTACTTCGAACTGATTTGCAACTAAATCATGGGTTTCGCTTGGATTTCAAGATGACTCCTTTGTTTCGCATGTAGTTGAGGCTATATCACTTATATTGGCAAGTATTTGAAGCCAAATCATTCGTTTCGCATGGATTTGAAGCTAAGCATTCTACTTCGCATTGATTTGAAGGTAAATCATGTTTTTCCATTGGGTGTGAAGCTAACTCGTTTGTTACGCATGTACTTGAAGCTAAATCATGTATATCACAAGTATTTGAAGCTAAACCATTTGTTTCGCATGAATTTGAAGCTAAGCCTACTACTTCGCATTGATTTGAATCTAAATCATGTGTTTCGCTTGGTTTTGAAGCTAACTCGTTTTTTTCGCCTGTATTTGGAGATAAATCATGTATATCACAAGTATTTGATGCTAAACCATTCGCTTCGCATGGATTTGAAGCAAAGGCTTCAACTTCGCTTTGATTTGAAGATTAATCATTTGTTTCGCTTGGATTTGAAGCTAACTCGTTTGTTTCGCCTGCATTTGAAGCTGAATCATGTATATCACAAGTATTTGAAGCTAAACCATTTGTTTCGCATGAATTCGAAGCTAAGCCTTCTACTTCGCATTGATTTGAATCTAAATCATGTGTTTTGCTTAGTTTTGAAGCTAACTCGTCTTTTTCGCATGCAGTTGAAGCTGAATCATGTATATCACAAGTATTTGAAGTTAAACCATTTCTTTCGCATGAATTTGAAGCTAAGCCTTCTACTTCGCATTAAGTTGAAGCTAACTCGATTGATTCGACTGCATTTGAATCTATATCACTTATATCGCAATTATCTGAAGATAAATCGTTTGCTTCTCATGTATTTGAAACTAAGCCGTCTATTGCGCATTGATTTGAAGCTAAATCATATTTTTCGCATGGATTTGAAGATAACTCGTTTGTTTCGCATGCAGTTGAAGCTGAATCATGTATATCACAAGTATTTGAAGCTAAACCATTTGTTTCGCATAGATTTAAAGATAACACGATTGTTTCGCATGCAGTTGAAGCTATATGATGTATATCACAAGTATTTGAAGCTAAACCATTTGATTCGCATGGATTTGAAGCTAAGCCTCCTACTTCGCATTGATTTGAAGCTAAATCAAGTGTTTCGTTTGGGTTTGAAGAAAACTCGTTTGTTTCGCATGCAGTTGAAGCTATATCACTTATGCTCGCAAGTATTTGAAGCTAAATCATTCGTTTCGCATGGAGTTGAAACTAAGCCTTCCACTTCGCTTTGATTTGAAGATAAATCATGTGTTTCGCATGGATTTGAAGCTAACTCGTTTGTTTCGCATGCAGTTGAAGCTAAATCATGTATATCACAAGTATTTGAAGCTAAGCCATTTGTTTCGCATGAATTCGAAGCTAAGCCTTCTACATCGCATTGATTTGAATCTAAATCATGTGTTTCGCTTGGTTTTGAAGCTAACTCGTCTGTTTCGCATGCAGTTGAAGCTGAATCATGTATATCACAAGTATTTGAAGCTAAACCATTCCTTTCGCATGAATTTGAAGCTAACTCGATTGATTCGACTGCATTTGAATCTATATCACTTATATCGCAATTATGTGAAGATAAATCATTTGCTTATCATGTATTTGAAGCTAAGCCTTCTACTTCGCATTGATTTGCAGCTAAATCATGTGTTTCGCTTGGTTTTGAAGCTAACTCGTTTGTTTCGCATGCAGTTGAAGCTAAATCATGTATATTACAAGTATTTGAAACTAAACCATTTTTTTCGCATGAATTTGAAGCTAAGCCTTCTACTTCGCATTGATTTGAAGCTAAATCATGTGTGTCGCTTGGTTTTGAAGCTAACTCGTTTGTTTCGCCTGCATTTGAAGTTAAATCATGTATATCACAAGTATTTGAAGCTAAACCATTTGTTTCGCATGGATTTGAAGATAATCCTCCTACTTCGCATTAATTTGAAGCTAACTCGATTGATTCGACTGCATTTGAATCTATATCACTTATATCGCAATTATCTGAAGATAAATCATTTGTTTCTCATGTATTTGAAGATAAGCCATGTACTTCGCATTGATTTGAATCTAAATCATGTGTTTCGCATGGATTTGAAGCTAACTCGTTTGTTTCGCCTGCATTTGAAGCTGCATCATGTATATCACAAGTATTTCAAGCTAAAGCATTTGTTTCGCATGGATATGAAGCTAACTCTTTTGTTTCGCCTCCATTTGAAGATAAATCATGTATAGCACAAGTAGTTGAAGCTAAACCATTTGTATCGCGTGGATTTGAACCTAAGCGTTCCACTTCGCATTGATTTGAAACTAACTCGATTGTTTCGCCTGCATTTGAAGCTATATCACTTACATCGCAATTATCTGAAGATAAATCATTTGTTTCTCATGTATTTGAGGCTAAGCCGTCTATTTCGAATTTATTTGAAGCTAAATCATCTGTTTCGCATGGATGTGAAGCTAACTCGTTTTTTTTCGCCTGTATTTGAAGATAAATCATGATAAATCAATCATCATATCACAAGTATTTGAAGCTAAACCATTCGCTTCGCATGAATTTGAAGCTAAGCCTTCTACTTCGCATTAATTTGAAGCTAACTCGATTGATTCGACTGCATTTGAATCTATATCACTTATATCGCAATTATCTGAAGATAAATCATTTGCTTCTCATGTATTTGAAACTAAGCCGTCTATTGCGCATTGATTTGAAGCTAAATCATATTTTTCGCATGGATTTGAAGCTAACTCGTTTGTTTCGCATGCAGTTGAAGCTGAATCATGTATATCACAAGTATTTGAAGCTAAACCATTTGTTTCGCATAGATTTAAAGATAACACGATTGTTTCGCATGCAGTTGAAGCTATATCATGTATATCACAAGTATTTGAAGCTAAACCATTTTTTTCGCATTGATTTGATGATAAGCCTTCTACGTCACATTGATTTGAAGATAAATCATGTGTTTCGCTTGGATTTGAAGCTAACTCGTTTGTTTCGCATGCAGTTGAAGCTAAATTATGTATATCACAGGTATTTGAAGCTAAACCATTTTGTTTCGCATGAATTTGAAGCTAAGCCTTCTACTTCGCATTGATTTGAAGCTAAATCATGTGTGTCGCTTGGTTTTGAAGCTAACTCGTTTGTTTCGCCTGCATTTGAAGTTAAATCATGTATATCACAAGTATTTGAAGCTAAACCATTTGTTTCACATGGATTTGAAGATAATCCTCCTACTTCGCATTAATTTGAAGCTAACTCGATTGATTCGACTGCATTTGAATCTATATCACTTATATCGCAATTATCTGAAGATAAATCATTTGTTTCTCATGTATTTGAAGATAAGCCATGTACTTCGCATTGATTTGAATCTAAATCATGTGTTTCGCATGGATTTGAAGCTAACTCGTTTGTTTCGCCTGCATTTGAAGCTGCATCATGTATATCACAAGTATTTCAAGCTAAAGCATTTGTTTCGCATGGATATGAAGCTAACTCTTTTGTTTCGCCTGCATTTGAAGATAACTCATGTATAGCACAAGTATTTGAAGCTAAACCATTTGTATCGCGTGGATTTGAACCTAAGCGTTCCACTTCGCATTGATTTGAAACTAACTCGATTGTTTCGCCTGCATTTGAAGCTATATCACTTACATCGCAATTATCTGAAGATAAATCATTTGTTTCTCATGTATTTGAAGCTAAGCCGTCTATTTCGCATTGATTTGAACCTAAATAATGTGTTTCGCTTGGATTTGAAGCTAACTCGTTTTTTTCGCCTGTATTTGGAGATAAATCATGTATATCTCAAGTACTTAGAGCTAAACCATTCGCTTCGCATGGATTTGAAGCAATGCCTTCAACGTCGCATTGATTTGAAGATAAATCATGTGTTTCGCTTGGATTTGAAGCTAACTCGTTTGTTTCGCATGCAGTTGAAATTAAATCATGTATATCACAAGTATTTGAAGCTAAACCACTTGTTTCACATTGATTTGATGATAAGCCTTCTACGTCGCATTGATTTGAAGCTAAGCCTTCTATTTCGCATTGATTTGATTGTAAATCATGTGTTTCGCTTGGATTTGAAGCTAACTCGTTTGTTTCGCATGCAGTTGAAGCTAAATCATGTTTATCAGAAGTACCTGAATGTAAAACCATCTGTTTCGCATGAATATTGAGCTAAACTATGTGATTCGCATGAATTTGAAGCTAAATGATGTGTTTCGCTTGGTTTGAAGCTAACTCTTTTGCTTCGCCTGCATTTGAAGATAAATCATGTATAGCACAAGTATTTGAAGCTAAACCATTTGTATCGCGTGGATTTGAAGCTAAGCGTTCCACTTCGCATTGATTTGAAGCTAACTCGATTGTTTCGCCTGCATTTGAAGCTCTATCACTTACATCGCAATTATCTGAAGATAAATCATTTGTTTCTCATGTATTTGAGGCTAAGCCGTCTATTTCGAATTTATTTGAAGCTAAATCATCTGTTTCGCATGGATGTGAAGCTAACTCGTTTTTTTCGCCTGTATTTGAAGATAAATCATGTATATCACAAGTATTTGAAGCTAAACCATTCGCATCGCATGGATTTGAAGCAAAGCCTTCAACTTCGCATTGACTTGAAGATAAATCATGTGTTTCGCTTGGATTTGAAGCTAACTCGTTTCTTTCGCATGCAGTTGAAGCTAAATTATGTATATCACAAGTATTTGAAGCTCAACCTTTTGATTCGCATGGATTTGAAGCTAACCCTTCTACTTCGCATTGATTTGCAGCTAAATCATGTGTTTCGCTGGGATTTGAAGCAAACTTGTTTGTTTCGCATGCTGTTGAAGCTAAATCATGTTTATCACAAGTATCTGAATCTAAACCGTTTGATTCGCATGAAGTTGAAGCTAAGCCTTCTACTTCGCATTGATTTGAAGCTAAATCATGCGTTTCGCTTGGTTTTGAAGCTAACTAGTTTGTTTCGCATGCAGTTGAAGCTAAATTATGTATATCACAAGTATTTGAAGCTAAACCATTTTGTTTCGCATGAATTTGAAGCTAAGCCATCTACTTCATACTGATTTGAAGCTAAATCATGTGTTTCGCATGGATTTGAAGCTAACTCTTTTGTTTCGCCTGCATTTGGACATAAATCATGTATATCACAAGTATTTGAAGCTAAACCATTTGTTTCGCATGAATCTGAAGCTAAATGATGTGTTTCGCATGGATATGAAGCTAACTCTTTTGTTTCGCCTGCATTTGAAGATAAATCATGTATATCACAAGTATTTGAAGCTCAACCGTTTGATTCGCATGGATTTGAAGCTAACCCTTCTACTTTGCATTGATTTGCAGCTAAATCATGTGTTTCGCTGGGGTTTGAAGCTAACTCGTTTGTTTCGCATGCAGTTGAAGCTAAATCATGTTTTTGTCAAAAGTATTTCAAGCTAAAGCATTTGTTTCGCATGGATATGAAGCTAACTCTTTTGTTTCGCCTGCATTTGAAGATAAATCATGTATATCACAAGTATTTGAAGCTCAACCTTTTGATTCGCATGGATTTGAATCTAACCCTTCTACTTCGCATTGATTTGCAGCTAAATCATGTGTTTCGCTGGGATTTGAAGCAAACTTGTTTGTTTCGCATGCTGTTGAAGCTAAATCATGTTTATCACAAGTATCTGAATCTAAATCGTTTGATTCGCATGGATTTGAAGCTAAGCCTTCCAATTCGCATTGATTTGAATCTAAATCATGTATTTCGCATGGATTTGAATCTAACTCGATTGCTTCGCGTGCATTTGAAGCTATATGACATATATCGCAATTATCTGAAGATAAATCATTTGTTTCTCATGTATTTGAGGCTAAGCCTGCTACTTCGCATTGATTTGATGCTGAATCATTTGTGTCGCATGGATTTGAAGCTAAGCCTTCTACTTCGAACTGATTTGCAACTAAATCATGGGTTTCGCTTGGATTTCAAGATGACTCCTTTGTTTCGCATGTAGTTGAGGCTATATCACTTATATTGGCAAGTATTTGAAGCCAAATCATTCGTTTCGCATGGATTTGAAGCTAAGCATTCTACTTCGCATTGATTTGAAGGTAAATCATGTTTTTCCATTGGGTGTGAAGCTAACTCGTTTGTTACGCATGTACTTGAAGCTAAATCATGTATATCACAAGTATTTGAAGCTAAACCATTTGTTTCGCATGAATTTGAAGCTAAGCCTACTACTTCGCATTGATTTGAATCTAAATCATGTGTTTCGCATGGATTTGAAGCTAACTCGTTTGTTTCGCCTGCATTTGAAGCTGCATCATGTATATCACAAGTATTTCAAGCTAAAGCATTTGTTTCGCATGGATATGAAGCTAACTCTTTTGTTTCGCCTGCATTTGAAGATAACTCATGTATAGCACAAGTATTTGAAGCTAAACCATTTGTATCGCGTGGATTTGAACCTAAGCGTTCCACTTCGCATTGATTTGAAACTAACTCGATTGTTTCGCCTGCATTTGAAGCTATATCACTTACATCGCAATTATCTGAAGATAAATCATTTGTTTCTCATGTATTTGAAGCTAAGCCGTCTATTTCGCATTGATTTGAACCTAAATAATGTGTTTCGCTTGGATTTGAAGCTAACTCGTTTTTTTCGCCTGTATTTGGAGATAAATCATGTATATCTCAAGTACTTAGAGCTAAACCATTCGCTTCGCATGGATTTGAAGCAATGCCTTCAACGTCGCATTGATTTGAAGATAAATCATGTGTTTCGCTTGGATTTGAAGCTAACTCGTTTGTTTCGCATGCAGTTGAAATTAAATCATGTATATCACAAGTATTTGAAGCTAAACCACTTGTTTCACATTGATTTGATGATAAGCCTTCTACGTCGCATTGATTTGAAGCTAAGCCTTCTATTTCGCATTGATTTGATTGTAAACCATGTGTTTCGCTTGGATTTGAAGCTAACTCGTTTGTTTCGCATGCAGTTGAAGCTAAATCATGTTTATCAGAAGTACCTGAATGTAAACCATCTGTTTCGCATGAATATTGAGCTAAACTATGTGATTCGCATGAATTTGAAGCTAAATGATGTGTTTCGCTTGGTTTTGAAGCTAACTCTTTTGCTTCGCCTGCATTTGAAGATAAATCATGTATAGCACAAGTATTTGAAGCTAAACCATTTGTATCGCGTGGATTTGAAGCTAAGCGTTCCACTTCGCATTGATTTGAAGCTAACTCGATTGTTTCGCCTGCATTTGAAGCTCTATCACTTACATCGCAATTATCTGAAGATAAATCATTTGTTTCTCATGTATTTGAGGCTAAGCCGTCTATTTCGAATTTATTTGAAGCTAAATCATCTGTTTCGCATGGATGTGAAGCTAACTCGTTTTTTTCGCCTGTATTTGAAGATAAATCATGTATATCACAAGTATTTGAAGCTAAACCATTCGCATCGCATGGATTTGAAGCAAAGCCTTCAACTTCGCATTGACTTGAAGATAAATCATGTGTTTCGCTTGGATTTGAAGCTAACTCGTTTCTTTCGCATGCAGTTGAAGCTAAATTATGTATATCACAAGTATTTGAAGCTCAACCTTTTGATTCGCATGGATTTGAAGCTAACCCTTCTACTTCGCATTGATTTGCAGCTAAATCATGTGTTTCGCTGGGATTTGAAGCAAACTTGTTTGTTTCGCATGCTGTTGAAGCTAAATCATGTTTATCACAAGTATCTGAATCTAAACCGTTTGATTCGCATGAAGTTGAAGCTAAGCCTTCTACTTCGCATTGATTTGAAGCTAAATCATGCGTTTCGCTTGGTTTTGAAGCTAACTAGTTTGTTTCGCATGCAGTTGAAGCTAAATTATGTATATCACAAGTATTTGAAGCTAAACCATTTTGTTTCGCATGAATTTGAAGCTAAGCCATCTACTTCATACTGATTTGAAGCTAAATCATGTGTTTCGCATGGATTTGAAGCTAACTCTTTTGTTTCGCCTGCATTTGGACATAAATCATGTATATCACAAGTATTTGAAGCTAAACCATTTGTTTCGCATGAATTTGAAGCTAAATGATGTGTTTCGCATGGATATGAAGCTAACTCTTTTGTTTCGCCTGCATTTGAAGATAAATCATGTATATCACAAGTATTTGAAGCTCAACCGTTTGATTCGCATGGATTTGAAGCTAACCCTTCTACTTCGCATTGATTTGCAGCTAAATCATGTGTTTCGCTGGGGTTTGAAGCTAACTCGTTTGTTTCGCATGCAGTTGAAGCTAAATCATGTTTTTGTCAAAAGTATTTCAAGCTAAAGCATTTGTTTCGCATGGATATGAAGCTAACTCTTTTGTTTCGCCTGCATTTGAAGATAAATCATGTATATCACAAGTATTTGAAGCTCAACCTTTTGATTCGCATGGATTTGAATCTAACCCTTCTACTTCGCATTGATTTGCAGCTAAATCATGTGTTTCGCTGGGATTTGAAGCAAACTTGTTTGTTTCGCATGCTGTTGAAGCTAAATCATGTTTATCACAAGTATCTGAATCTAAATCGTTTGATTCGCATGGATTTGAAGCTAAGCCTTCCAATTCGCATTGATTTGAATCTAAATCATGTATTTCGCATGGATTTGAATCTAACTCGATTGTTTCGCGTGCATTTGAAGCTATATGACATATATCGCAATTATCTGAAGATAAATCATTTGTTTCTCATGTATTTGAGGCTAAGCCTGCTACTTCGCATTGATTTGATGCTGAATCATTTGTGTCGCATGGATTTGAAGCTAAGCCTTCTACTTCGAACTGATTTGCAACTAAATCATGGGTTTCGCTTGGATTTCAAGATGACTCCTTTGTTTCGCATGTAGTTGAGGCTATATCACTTATATTGGCAAGTATTTGAAGCCAAATCATTCGTTTCGCATGGATTTGAAGCTAAGCATTCTACTTCGCATTGATTTGAAGGTAAATCATGTTTTCCATTGGGTGTGAAGCTAACTCGTTTGTTACGCATGTACTTGAAGCTAAATCATGTATATCACAAGTATTTGAAGCTAAACCATTTGTTTCGCATGAATTTGAAGCTAAGCCTACTACTTCGCATTGATTTGAATCTAAATCATGTGTTTCGCTTGGTTTTGAAGCTAACTCGTTTTTTTCGCCTGTATTTGGAGATAAATCATGTATATCACAAGTATTTGAAGCTAAACCATTCGCTTCGCATGGATTTGAAGCAAAGGCTTCAACTTCGCATTGATTTGAAGATTAATCATTTGTTTCGCTTGGATTGAAGCTAACTCGTTTGTTTCGCATGCAGTGAAGCTAAATCATTGTATATCACAAGTATTTGAAGCTAAACCACTTGTTTCATATTGATTTGATGATAAGCCTTCTACGTCGCATTGATTTGAAGCTAAGCCTTATATTCGCATTGATTTGAAGGTAAATCATGTGTTTCGCTTGGTTTTGAAGCTAACTAGTTTGTTTCGCATGCAGTTGAAGCTAAATCATGTATATCACAAGTATTTGAAGCTAAACCATTTGTTTCGCATGGATTTGAAGATTAGCCGCCTACATCGCATTAATTTGAAGCTAAATCATGTGTTTTGCTTAGTTTTGAAGCTAACTCGTCTTTTTCGCATGCAGTTGAAGCTGAATCATGTATATCACAAGTATTTGAAGCTAAACCATTTCTTTCGCATGAATTTGAAGCTAAGCCTTCTACTTCGCATTAATTTGAAGCTAACTCGATTGATTCGACTGCATTTGAATCTATATCACTTATATCGCAATTATCTGAAGATAAATCATTTGCTTCTCATGTATTTGAAACTAAGCCGTCTATTGCGCATTGATTTGAAGCTAAATCATATTTTTCGCATGGATTTGAAGCTAACTCGTTTGTTTCGCATGCAGTTGAAGCTGAATCATGTATATCACAAGTATTTGAAGCTAAACCATTTGTTTCGCATAGATTTAAAGATAACACGATTGTTTCGCATGCAGTTGAAGCTATATCATGTATATCACAAGTATTTGAAGCTAAACCATTTTTTTCGCATTGATTTGATGATAAGCCTTCTACGTCACATTGATTTGAAGATAAATCATGTGTTTCGCTTGGATTTGAAGCTAACTCGTTTGTTTCGCATGCAGTTGAAGCTAAATTATGTATATCACAGGTATTTGAAGCTAAACCATTTTGTTTCGCATGAATTTGAAGCTAAGCCTTCTACTTCGCATTGATTTGAAGCTAAATCATGTGTGTCGCTTGGTTTTGAAGCTAACTCGTTTGTTTCGCCTGCATTTGAAGTTAAATCATGTATATCACAAGTATTTGAAGCTAAACCATTTGTTTCGCATGGATTTGAAGATAATCCTCCTACTTCGCATTAATTTGAAGCTAACTCGATTGATTCGACTGCATTTGAATCTATATCACTTATATCGCAATTATCTGAAGATAAATCATTTGTTTCTCATGTATTTGAAGATAAGCCATGTACTTCGCATTGATTTGAATCTAAATCATGTGTTTCGCATGGATTTGAAGCTAACTCGTTTGCTTCGCCTGCATTTCAAGCTGCATCATGTATATCACAAGTATTTCAAGCTAAAGCATTTGTTTCGCATGGATATGAAGCTAACTCTTTTGTTTCGCCTGCATTTGAAGATAACTCATGTATAGCACAAGTATTTGAAGCTAAACCATTTGTATCGCGTGGATTTGAACCTAAGCGTTCCACTTCGCATTGATTTGAAACTAACTCGATTGTTTCGCCTGCATTTGAAGCTATATCACTTACATCGCAATTATCTGAAGATAAATCATTTGTTTCTCATGTATTTGAAGCTAAGCCGTCTATTTCGCATTGATTTGATTGTAAATCATGTGTTTCGCTTGGATTTGAAGCTAACTCGTTTGTTTCGCATGCAGTTGAAGCTAAATCATGTTTATCAGAAGTACCTGAATGTAAACCATCTGTTTCGCATGAATATTGAGCTAAACTATGTGATTCGCATGAATTTGAAGCTAAATGATGTGTTTCGCTTGGTTTTGAAGCTAACTCTTTTGCTTCGCCTGCATTTGAAGATAAATCATGTATAGCACAAGTATTTGAAGCTAAACCATTTGTATCGCGTGGATTTGAAGCTAAGCGTTCCACTTCGCATTGATTTGAAGCTAACTCGATTGTTTCGCCTGCATTTGAAGCTCTATCACTTACATCGCAATTATCTGAAGATAAATCATTTGTTTCTCATGTATTTGAGGCTAAGCCGTCTATTTCGAATTTATTTGAAGCTAAATCATCTGTTTCGCATGGATGTGAAGCTAACTCGTTTTTTTCGCCTGTATTTGAAGATAAATCATGTATATCACAAGTATTTGAAGCTAAACCATTCGCATCGCATGGATTTGAAGCAAAGCCTTCAACTTCGCATTGACTTGAAGATAAATCATGTGTTTCGCTTGGATTTGAAGCTAACTCGTTTCTTTCGCATGCAGTTGAAGCTAAATTATGTATATCACAAGTATTTGAAGCTCAACCTTTTGATTCGCATGGATTTGAAGCTAACCCTTCTACTTCGCATTGATTTGCAGCTAAATCATGTGTTTCGCTGGGATTTGAAGCAAACTTGTTTGTTTCGCATGCTGTTGAAGCTAAATCATGTTTATCACAAGTATCTGAATCTAAACCGTTTGATTCGCATGAAGTTGAAGCTAAGCCTTCTACTTCGCATTGATTTGAAGCTAAATCATGCGTTTCGCTTGGTTTTGAAGCTAACTAGTTTGTTTCGCATGCAGTTGAAGCTAAATTATGTATATCACAAGTATTTGAAGCTAAACCATTTTGTTTCGCATGAATTTGAAGCTAAGCCATCTACTTCATACTGATTTGAAGCTAAATCATGTGTTTCGCATGGATTTGAAGCTAACTCTTTTGTTTCGCCTGCATTTGGACATAAATCATGTATATCACAAGTATTTGAAGCTAAACCATTTGTTTCGCATGAATTTGAAGCTAAATGATGTGTTTCGCATGGATATGAAGCTAACTCTTTTGTTTCGCCTGCATTTGAAGATAAATCATGTATATCACAAGTATTTGAAGCTCAACCGTTTGATTCGCATGGATTTGAAGCTAACCCTTCTACTTCGCATTGATTTGCAGCTAAATCATGTGTTTCGCTGGGGTTTGAAGCTAACTCGTTTGTTTCGCATGCAGTTGAAGCTAAATCATGTTTTTGTCAAAAGTATTTCAAGCTAAAGCATTTGTTTCGCATGGATATGAAGCTAACTCTTTTGTTTCGCCTGCATTTGAAGATAAATCATGTATATCACAAGTATTTGAAGCTCAACCTTTTGATTCGCATGGATTTGAATCTAACCCTTCTACTTCGCATTGATTTGCAGCTAAATCATGTGTTTCGCTGGGATTTGAAGCAAACTTGTTTGTTTCGCATGCTGTTGAAGCTAAATCATGTTTATCACAAGTATCTGAATCTAAATCGTTTGATTCGCATGGATTTGAAGCTAAGCCTTCCAATTCGCATTGATTTGAATCTAAATCATGTATTTCGCATGAATTTGAATCTAACTCGATTGTTTCGCGTGCATTTGAAGCTATATGACATATATCGCAATTATCTGAAGATAAATCATTTGTTTCTCATGTATTTGAGGCTAAGCCTGCTACTTCGCATTGATTTGATGCTGAATCATTTGTGTCGCATGGATTTGAAGCTAAGCCTTCTACTTCGAACTGATTTGCAACTAAATCATGGGTTTCGCTTGGATTTCAAGATGACTCCTTTGTTTCGCATGTAGTTGAGGCTATATCACTTATATTGGCAAGTATTTGAAGCCAAATCATTCGTTTCGCATGGATTTGAAGCTAAGCATTCTACTTCGCATTGATTTGAAGGTAAATCATGTTTTTCCATTGGGTGTGAAGCTAACTCGTTTGTTACGCATGTACTTGAAGCTAAATCATGTATATCACAAGTATTTGAAGCTAAACCATTTGTTTCGCATGAATTTGAAGCTAAGCCTACTACTTCGCATTGATTTGAATCTAAATCATGTGTTTCGCTTGGTTTTGAAGCTAACTCGTTTTTTTCGCCTGTATTTGGAGA
This sequence comes from Megalopta genalis, assembly GCF_051020955.1. Taxonomy (NCBI): domain Eukaryota; kingdom Metazoa; phylum Arthropoda; class Insecta; order Hymenoptera; family Halictidae; genus Megalopta; species Megalopta genalis. The sequence goes on along the minus strand of NW_027476585.1, from coordinate 17,357 downwards.
TAAATCATGTATATCACAAGTATTTGAAGCTAAACCATTCGCTTCGCATGGATTTGAAGCAAAGGCTTCAACTTCGCATTGATTTGAAGATTAATCATTTGTTTCGCTTGGATTTGAAGCAAACTCGTTTGTTTCGCATGCAGTTGAAGCTAAATCATTGTATATCACAAGTATTTGAAGCTAAACCACTTGTTTCATATTGATTTGATGATAAGCCTTCTACGTCGCATTGATTTGAAGCTAAGCCTTATATTTCGCATTGATTTGAAGGTAAATCATGTGTTTCGCTTGGTTTTGAAGCTAACTAGTTTGTTTCGCATGCAGTTGAAGCTAAATCATGTATATCACAAGTATTTGAAGCTAAACCATTTGTTTCGCATGGATTTGAAGATTAGCCGCCTACATCGCATTAATTTGAAGCTAACTCAATTGATTCGACTGCATTTGAATTTATATCACTTATATCGCAATTATCTGAAGACAAATCATTTGGTTCTCATGTATTTGAATCTAAGCCGTCTATTTCGCACTGATTTGAAGCTAAATCATATGTTTCGCATGGAATTGAAGCTAACTCGTTTTCTTCGCCTGTATTTGAAGATAAATCATTTATATCACAAGTATTTGAAGCTAAACCATTCGCTTCGCATGGATTTGAAGCAAAGCCTTCAACTTCGCATTGATTTGAATCTAAATCATGTGTTTCGCTTGGATTTGAAGCTAACTCGTTTGTTTCGCATGCATTTTAAGCTAAATCATGTATGTCACATGTATTTGAAGCTAAACCATGTGTTTCGCATGGATTTGAATCTAACTCGTTTGTTTCGCCAGCATTTGAAGCTACAACACTTCTATTCGCAAGTATTTGAAACTTAATCATTCCCTTCGCATCTATTTGTGGCTAAGCCTTAAACTTCGCATTGATTTGAAGCTAAATCATTTGCTTCGCTTGGATTTCAAGATAACTCGTTTGTTTCCACGCAGCTGAAGCTAAATCATGTATACCACAAGTATTTGGATCTAAAACATTTGTTTCTCATGTATGTGAAGCTAAAACTACCACTTCGCATTGATTTGAAGCTAAATCATGTGTTTCGCTTGGATTTGAAGCTAACTCGTTTGTTTCGCATGCAGTTAAAGCTAAATCATGTATATCACAAGTATTTGAAGCTATACCATTCGTTTCGCATGGATTTGAAGCTAAGCCTTCTACTTCGCATGAATTTGAATCTAAATCATGTGTTTCGCTTGGATTTGAAGTTCACTCGTTTGTTTCGCCTTCATTTATAGCTATATCACTTATATCGCAAGTATATGAATCTAAATAATGTGTATCGCATGGATTTGATGCTAATCCTTCTACTTCGCATTGATTTGAAGCTGAATCATGTGTTTCGCATGGTTTTGAAGATAACTCGTTTGTTTCGCATGCAGTTGAAGCTAAGTGATGTATATCACAAGTATTTGAAGCTAAACCATTTGTTTCGCAAGAATTTGAACCTAAGCCTTCTACTTCGCACTGATTTGAATCTAAATCATGTGTTTCGCTTGGATTTGAAGCTAACTCGTTTGTACCGCATGCAGTTGACGCTAAATCATGTATATCACAAGTATTTGAAGCAAAACCATTTGATTCGCATGGGTTTGAAACTGAGACTTCTACTTCGCATTCATTTGAAGCTGAATCATGTGATTCGCTTGGATTTGAAGCAAACTCGTTTGATTCGAATGCAGTTGAAGCTAAATAATGTATACTACAAGTATTTGAAGCTAAACCATTTGCTTCGCATGGATTTGAAGCTAAGCCTTCTACTTCGCACTGATTTGCAACTAAATCATGTGTTTCGCTTGGATTTGAAGATAACTCGTTTGTTTCGCATGCAGTTGAAGTTAAATCATTTGTGTCGCATGGATTTGATGCTAAGCCTACGGCTTCGCATTGATTTGAATCTAAATCATGTGTTTCGCATGGATGTAAAGCAAACTCGTGTGTTTCGCCTGCATTCGAAGTTATATCACGTATAATCGCAAGTATTTGAAGCTAAATCATTTGTGTCGCATGGATTTGAAGCTAAGCCTTCTACTTCGAACTGATTTGCAACTAAATCGTGGGTTTCGCTTGGATTTCAAGATGACTCGTTTGTTTCGCATGTAGTTGAGGCTATATCACTTATATTCGCAAGTATTTGAAGCCAAATCATCCGTTTCGCATGAATTTGAAGCTAAGCCTTCTACTTCGCATTAATTGGAAGCTTAATCATGTGTTTCGATTGGATTTGAAGCTAACTCGTTTGTATCGCATGCAGTTGAATATAAAACATGTATATCACAACTATTTGAAGCTAAACCATTTGTTTCGCATGGATTCGAAAATCAGCCTTCTATTTCGCATTGATTTGAATCTAAATCATGAGTTTCGCATGGATTTGAAGCTAACTCGTTTGTTTCGCATGGATTTGAAGCTAACTCGTTTGTTTCGCATGAATTTGAAGCTAAATCATGTATGTCACAAGTATTTGAAGCTAAACCATTTGTATCGCAAGAATTTGAAGCTAAACCATGTGATTTGCGAGAATTTGAAGCTAAATCATGTGTTTCGCGTGGATTTGAAGCTAACTCGTTTGTTTCGCATGCAGTTGAAGCTAAATCATGTACATCATAAGTATTTGAAGCTAAACCCTTTGTTTCGCATTGATTTGAAGCTAACTCGTTTGTTTCGCATGCAGTTGAAGCTATAACACTTCTATTCGCAAGTATATGAAACTTAATCATTCCCTTCGCATGTATTTGAAGCTAAGCCTTCAACTTCGCGTTGATTTGAAGCTAAATCATGTGCTTCGCTTGGATTTCAAGATAACTCGTTTGTTTCCCACGCAGCTGAAGCCAAATCATTTATAGCACAAGTATTTGGAGCTAAAACATTTGTTTCTCATGTATGTGAAGCTAAGCCTACCACTTCGCATTGATTTGATGCTAAATCATGTGTTACGCATAGATTTGATGCTAACACGTTCGCTTCGCATGCAGTTGAAGCTTAATCATGTATAAACAAGTATTTGAAGCTAAACCATTTGTATCGCAAGGATTTGAAGCTACACCATGTGATTCGCAAGAATTTGAAGCTAAGTCATGTGTTTCGCTTGGATTTGAAGCTAACTCGTTTGTTTCGCAAGCAGTTGAAGCTATATCACTTATGGTCGCATGCAGTTGAAGCTAAATCATGTATATAACATGTATTTGAAGCTAATTCATTTCTGTCGCATGGATTTGAAGCTAAGGCATCTACTTCGCATTGATTTGATGCTAAATCACGTATTTCGCATGCATATGAAGCTAAATAATGTGTTTCTCTTGGATTTGATGCTAACTCGTTTGTTTCGCATGCAGTTGAAGCTAAGTGATGTATATCACAAGTATTTGAAGCTAAACCATTTGATTCGCATGGATTTGGAGCTAAGCCTTCCACTTCGCATTGATTTGTAGCTAAATCATGTGTTTCGCATGGATTTGAATCTAACTCGTTTGTATCGCATGCAGTTGATGCTAAATCATGAATATCACAAGTATTTGGAGCTGAACCATTTGTTTCGCATGGATTTGGAGCTAAGCCTTTCACTTCGCATTGATTTGAATCTAAGTCGTTTGTTTCGCATGGATTTGAAGCTAACTCGTTTGTATCGCATGCAGTTGAAGCAAAATCATGTATATCACAAGTATTTGAAGCTAAACCATTCGTTTCGCATGGATTTGAATCTAAGCCATCTACTTCGCATTGATTTGAAGCAGAATCATGTGTTTCGCTTGGATTTGAAGTTCACTCGTTTGTTTTGCCTGCATTTATAGCTATATCACTTATATCGTAAGTATATGAATCTAAATAATGTGTATCGCATGGATTTGATGCTAATCCTTCTACTCCGCATGTTTTGAAGCTAAATCATGTGTTCCGTATCGATTTGAAGCTAACTCGTTTGTTTCGCCTTCATTTGAAGCTTAATCATGTATATCACAAGTATTTGAAGCTAAACCATTTGTTTCGCATTGTTTTGAAGATAAGCCATCTACTTCGCATTGATTTGAAGCTAAATCATGTGATTCGCATGGATTTGAAGCTAACTCGTTTGTTTCGCCTGCATTTGAAGCTATTTCACTTATATTCGCAAGTACTTGTAAGTTAACCATTCGCTTCGCATGGATTAGCATCTAAGCCTTCAACTTCGCATTGATTTGAAGCTAAATCATGTGTTTCGCTTGTATTTGAAGCTAACTCGTTTGTTTAGCATGCTATTCCAGCTAAATCATGTATATCACAAGTATTTGTAGCTCATTCATTTCATTCGTATGGATTTGAAACTAAGCCTTCTAGTTCAAATTAAGTTGAAGCTAAATCACGTGTTTCGCATGGATTTGAAGCTAACTCGTTTGTTTCGCATGCAGTTGGTGCTAAATCATGTATATCACAAGTATCTGAAGCTGAACCATTTGATTCTCATGAATATTAAGCTAAACCATGTGTTTCTCATGAATATTAAGATAAACCAAGTGTTTCGCATGAATTTGAAAATAAATCATGTGTTTCACATGGATTTGAAGCTGACTCGTTTGTTTCGCCTGCATTTGAAGCTATATCACTTATATCGCAAGTATTTGAAGCTAAACCATTCGTTTCGCATGGATTTGAATCTAAGCCATCTACTTCGCATTGATTTGAAGCAGAATCATGTGTTTCGCTTGGATTTGAAGTTCACTCGTTTGTTTTGCCTGCATTTATAGCTATATCACTTATATCGCAAGTATACGAATCTAAATAATGTGTATCGCATGGATTTGATGCTAATCCTTCTACTCCGCATGTTTTGAAGCTAAATCATGTGTTCCGTATCGATTTGAAGCTAACTCGTTTGTTTCGCCTTCATTTGAAGCTTAATCATGTATATCACAAGTATTTGAAGCTAAACCATTTGTTTCGCATTGTTTTGAAGATAAGCCTTCTACTTCGCATTGATTTGAAGCTAAATCATGTGATTCGCATGGATTTGAAGCTAACTCGTTTGTTTCGCCTGCATTTGAAGCTATTTCACTTATATTCGCAAGTACTTGTAAGTTAATCATTCGCTTCGCATGGATTAGCATCTAAGCATTCAACTTCGCATTGATTTGAAGCTAAATCATGTGTTTCGCTTGGATTTGAAGCTAACTCGTTTGTTTAGCATGCTATTCCAGCTAAATCATGTATATCACAAGTATTTGTAGCTCATTCATTTGATTCGCATGGATTTGAAACTAAGCCTTCTAGTTCAAATTAAGTTGAAGCTAAATCATGTGTTTCGCATGGATTTGAAGCTAACTCGTTTGTTTCGCATGCAGTTGGTGCTAAATCATGTATATCACAAGTATATGAAGCTGAACCATTTGATTCTCATGAATATTAAGCTAAACCATGTGTTTCTCATGAATATTAAGATAAACCAAGTGTTTCGCATGAATTTGAAAATAAATCATGTGTTTCACATGGATTTGAAGCTGACTCGTTTGTTTTGCCTGCATTTGAAGCTATATCACTTATATCGCAAGTATTTGAAGCTAAACCATTCGTTTCGCATGGATTTGAAACTAAGCCATCTACTTCGCATTGATTTGAAGCAGAATCATGTGTTTCGCTTGGATTTGAAGTTCACTCGTTTGTTTTGCCTGAATTTAAAGCTATATCACTTATATCGCAAGTATATGAATCTAAATAATCTGTATCGCATGGATTTGATGCTAATCCTTCTACTTCGCATTGATTTGAAGCTAAATCATGTGTTTCGCACGGATTTGAAGATAACTCGTTTGTTTAGCATGCAGTTGAATCTATATCACTTATATTCGCAAGTATTTGAAGCCAAATAATTCATTTCGCCTAGGGTTTGAAGCTAAGCCTTCTACTTCGCATGCATTTGAAGCTAAATCATGTGTTTCGATTGGATTTGAAGCTAACTCGTTTGTTTCGCATGCAGTTGAAGCTAACTCATGTATATCACAAGTATTTGAAGCTAAACCATTTGTTTCGCATGGATTCGAAAATCAGTCTTCTATTTCGCATTGATTTGAAGCTAAATCATGTGTTTCTCATGGATTTGAAGCTAACTCGTTTGTTTCGCATGCAGTTGAAGCTATATCACTTATATCGCAAGTATATGAATCTAAATAATTTGTGTGGCATGGATTTGATGCTGAGCCTTCTACTTCGCATTGATTTCAAGCTAAATCATGTGTGTCGCATGGATTAAAAGCTAATTCGAGTGTTTCGCCTGCATTTGAAGCTATATCACGTATAATCGCAAGTATTTGAAGCTAAATCATTTGTGTCGCATGGATTTGAAGCTAAGCCTTTTACTTCGCTTTGATTTGAAGCTACATCATGCGTTTCGCATGAATTTGATGCTAACTCGTTTGTTTCGCATGCATTTGAAACTATATCACTTATATTCGCAAGTATTTGAAGGTCAATCATTCGTTTCGCATGAATTTGAAGCTAAGCCTTCTACTTCGCATTAATTGGAAGCTTAATCATGTGTTTCGATTGGATTTGAAGCTAACTCGTTTGTATCGCATGCAGTTGAATATAAAACATGTATATCACAACTATTTGAAGCTAAACCATTTGTTTCGCATGGATTCGAAAATCAGCCTTCTATTTCGCATTGATTTGAATCTAAATCATGAGTTTCGCATGGATTTGAAGCTAACTCGTTTGTTTCGCGTGGATTTGAAGCTAACTCGTTTGTTTCGCTTGCAGTTGAAGCTAAATCATGTACATCATAAGTATTTGAAGCTAAACCCTTTGTTTCGCATTGATTTGAAGCTAACTCGTTTGTTTCGCATGCAGTTGAAGCTATAACACTTCTATTCGCAAGTATTTGAAACTTAATCATTCCCTTCGCATGTATTTGAAGCTAAGCCTTCAACTTCGCGTTGATTTGAAGCTAAATCATGTGCTTCGCTTGGATTTCAAGATAACTCGTTTGTTTCCCACGCAGCTGAAGCCAAATCATTTATAGCACAAGTATTTGGAGCTAAAACATTTGTTTCTCATGTATGTGAAGCTAAGCCTACCACTTCGCATTGATTTGCAGGTAAATCAAGTGTTTCGCATGGACTTGAACGTCACTCGTTTTTTTGGCATGCAGTTGAAGCTAAATCATGTATATCACAAGTATTTGAAGCTAAATCATTTGTTTCGCATGGATTTGAAGATAAGCCTTTTACTTCGCATCGATTTGAAGCTCAACCATTTGTTTCGCATGGATTTGATGCTAAACCTTCTACTTCACATTGATTTGAAACTAAATCATGTGTTTCGCATGGATTTGAATCTAACTCGATTGTTTCGCACGAATTTGAAGCTAAATCACGTATGTCACAAGTATTTGAAGCTAAGTCTTCAACTTCGCATTGATTTGAAGCTAAATCATGTATTTCGCTTGGATTTGAAGCTAACTAGATTGTTTCGCATGCAGTTGAACCTATATCATGTATATCACAAGTATCTGAAGCTGCACCATTAGTTTCGCATGAATATTAATCTAAACCATGTGTTCGCATGAATTTGAGCTAAATCATGTGTTTCTTAAGGATTTGGCGCTAATTCGTTTGTTTCGCCTGCATTTGAATCTATATCACATATATCGCAAGAATTTGAAGCTAAATCATTTGTTTCTCATATACTTGAAGCTAAGCCTTCTGCTTCGCATTTATTTGAAGCTAAATCATGTGTTCCGCTTGGATTTTAAGCGAACTCGTTTGTTTCGCATGCTGTTGAATCTTAGTCATGTATAAAACAAGTATTTGAAGCTAAATAATTCGTTTCGCATGGATTTGAAGCTAAGCCATCTACTTCGCATGCAGTTGAAGCCAAATCATGTGTTTCGATTGGATTTGAAGCCAACTCGTTTGTTTTGCATGCAGTTGAAACTAAATCATGTATGTCAAAATTATTTGAAGCTAAACCATTTGTTTTGCATGGTTTCGAAGATAAGCCTTCTACTTCGCATGAATTTGCAGCTAAATGATGTGTTTCACAGGTATTTGAAGCTAACTCGTTTGTTTCGCCTGCATTTGAAGCTACATAACTTATATTCGCAAGTATTTGAAGGTCAATCATTCGTTTCGCATGGATTTAAAGCTAAGCCTTCTACTTCTCATTGATTTGAAGCTGAATCACGTGCGTCGCATGGGTTTGAGGCTAACTCGTTTGTACGCATGCAGTTGTAACTAGATCATGTATAAAAGAAGTATTTCAAGCTAAACTATTTGTTTCGCATGGATTTGAAGCGAAGAGTTTTACTTCGCATTGATTTGAAGCTAAATAATGTGTTTCTCTTGGATTTGAAGCTAACTCGTTTGTTTCGCGTGCAGTTGAAGATAAATGATGTATATCACAAGTATTTGAAGCTAAACCATTTGATTCGCATGGATTTGGAGCTAAGCCTTCCACTTCGCATTGATTTGAAGCTAAATCATGTGTTTCGCATGGATTTGAATCTAACTCGTTTGTATCGCATGCAGTTGATGCTAAATCATGAATATCACAAGTATTTGGTGCTGAACCATTTGTTTCGCATGGATTTGGAGCTAAGCCTTTCACTTCGCATTGATTTGAAGCTAAGTCATGTGTTTCGCATGGATTTGAAGCTAACTCGATTGTTTCGCCTGCATTTGAATCTATATCACTTACATTGCAATTATCTGAAGGTAAATCATTTGTTTCTCATGTACCAGAAGCTAAGCGTTTTGCTTCGCATTTATTTGAAGCTAAATCATGTATATCAGAAGTATTTGAAGCTAAACCATTTGTTTCGCATTGTTTTGAAGATAACCCTTCTACTTCGCATTGATTTGAAGCTAAATCATGTGATTCGCATGGATTTGAAGCTAACTCGTTTGTTTCGCATGGATTTGAAGCTAACTCGTTTGTTTCGCATGCAGTTGAAGCAAAATCACGTATATCACAAGTATTAGAAGCTAAACCATTTGATTCGCATGGATTTGAAGCTAAGCGTTCTACTTCGCATTGATTTGAAGCTTAATCATGTATTTCGCTTGGATTTGAGGCTAAATCATGTTTCGCATGGACTTAAAGCTAACACGTTTGTTTCGCATGCAGTTGAACCTAAATCATGTATATCACAAGTATTTGAAGCTAAACCATTTCATTCCCATGGATTTGGAGCTAAGTCTACTACTTCGCATTGATTTGGAGCTAAATCATGTGTTTCGCTTGGATTTAAAGATAACACGATTGTTTCGCATGCAGTTGAAGCTAAATCATGTATATCACAAGTATTTGAAGCTAAACCATTTGTTTCGCATGGATTCGAAAATCAGTCTTCTATTTCGCATTGATTTGAAGCTAAATCATGTGTTTCTCATGGATTTGAAGCTAACTCGTTTCTATCGCATGGATTTATAGCTAACTCGTTTGTTTCGCATGCTGTGGAATCTAAATCTAGTACATCACAAGTATTTGAAGCTAAACCATTTGTTTCGCATGGATTCGTAAATCAGCCTTCTATTTCGCATTGATTTGAATCTAAATCATGAGTTTCGCATGGATTTGAAGCTAACTCGTTTGTTTCGCATGGATTTGAAGCTAACTCGTTTGTTTCGCATGCAGTTGAAGAAAAATCATGTATATCACAAGTATTAGAAGCTGAACCATTTGATTCGCATGGATTTGAAGCTAAGCCTTCTACTTCGCATTGATTTGAAGCTTAGTCATGCATTTCGCTTGGATTTGAAGCTAAATCATGTGTTTCGCATGGATTTAAAGCTAACACGTTTGTTTCGCATGCAGTTAAACCTAAATCATGTATATCACAAGTATTTGAAGCTAAACCATTTGTTTTGCGTGGTTTCGAAAATCAGCATTCTATTTCGCATTCGTTTGAAGCTAAATCACGTGTTTCTCATGGATTTGAAGCTAACTCGTTTCTATCGCATGGATTTAAAGCTAACTCGTTTATCTCGCCTGCATTTGAAGCTAAATCATGTATATCACAAATATTTGAAGCTAAACCATTTGTTTCGCATGGATTTGAAGTTAAGACTTCGACTTCGCATTGATTTGTAGCTAAATCATGTGTTCCGTCTGGATTTCAAGATAACTCGATTGTTTCGCATGCAGTTGAAGCTCAATCATGTATATCTCAAGTATTTGAAGCTAAACCATTTGTTTCGCATTGTTTTTGAAGCTAAGCCTTCTATTTCGCATTGATTTGAATCTAAATCATGAGTTTCGCATGGATTTGAAGCTAACTCGTTTGTTTCGCATGGATATGAAGCTAACTCGTTTGTTTCGCATGCAGTTGAAGAAAAATCATGTATATCACAAGTATTAGAAGCTGAACCAATTGATTCGCATGGATTTGAAGCTAAGCCTTCTACTTCGCATTGATTTGAAGCTTAATCATGCATTTCGCTTGGATTTGAAGCTAAATCATGTGTTTCGCATGGACTTAAAGCTAACACGTTTGTTTCGCATGCAGTTGAACCTAAATCATGTATATCACAAGTATTTGAAGCTAAACCATTTGTTTTGCGTGGTTTCGAAAATCAGCCTTCTATTTCGCATTGATTTGAATCTAAATCATGAGTTTCGCATGGATTTGAAGCTAACTCGTTTGTTTCGCATGCAGTTGAAGAAAAATCATGTATATCACAAGTATTAGAAGCTGAACCATTTGATTCGCATGGATTTGAAGCTAAGCCTTCTTATTCGCATTGTTTTGAAGCTTAGTCATGTATTTGCTTGGATTTGAAGCTAAATCATGTGTTTCGCATGGACTTAAAGCTAACACGTTTGTTTCGCACGCAGTTGAACCTAAATCATGTATATCACAAGTATTTGAAGCTAAACCATTTGTTTTGCGTGGTTTCGAAAATCAGCCTTCTATTTCGCATTGGTTTGAAGCTAAATCACGTGTTTCTCATGGATTTGAAGCTAACTCGTTTCTATCGCATGGATTTATAGCTAACTCGTTTGTTTCGCATGCTGTTGAATCTAAATCTAGTATATCACAAGTATTTGAAGCTAAACCATTTGTTTCGCATGGATTCGTAAATCAGCCTTCTATTTCGCATTGATTTGAATCTAAATCATGAGTTTCGCATGGATTTGAAGCTAACTCGTTTGTTTCGCATGGATTTGAAGCTAACTCGTTTGTTTCGCATGCAGTTGAAGAAAAATCATGTATATCACAAGTATTAGAAGCTGAACCATTTGATTCGCATGGATTTGAAGCTAAGCCTTCTACTTCGCATTGATTTGAAGCTTAATCATGCATTTCGCTTGGATTTGAAGCTAAATCATGTGTTTCGCATGGACTTAAAGCTAACACGTTTGTTTCGCATGCAGTTGAAACTAAATCATGTATATCACAAGTATTTGAAGCTAAACCATTTGTTTTGCGTGGTTTCGAAAATCAGCCTTCTATTTCGCATTGATTTGAATCTAAATCATGAGTTTCGCATGGATTTGAAGCTAACTCGTTTGTTTCGCATGCAGTTGAAGAAAAATCATGTATATCACAAGTATTAGAAGCTGAACCATTTGATTCGCATGGATTTGAAGCTAAGCCTTTTTCTTCGCATTGATTTGAAGCTTAATCATGTATTTCGCTTCTATTTGTAGCTAAATCATGTGTTTCGCATGGACTTAAAGCTAACTCGTTTGTCTCGCCTGCATTTGAAGCTAAATCATGTATATCACAAATATTTGAAGCTAAACCATTTGTTTCGCATGGATTTGGAGCTAAACCTACTACTTCGCATTGATTTGGAGCTAAATCATGTGTTTTGCATGGATTTAAAGATAACACGATTGTTTCGCATGCAGTTGAAGCTAAATCATGTAGGATCACAAGCATTTGAAGCTAAACCATTTGTTTCGAATGGATTCGAAGATCAGCCTTCTATTTCGCATTGATTTGAAGCTAAATCATGAGTTTCGCATGGATTTGAAGCTAACTCGTTTGCTTCGCATGGATTTGAAGCTAACTCGTTTGTTTCGCATGCAGTTGAAGCAAAATCATGTATATCACAAGTATTAGAAGCTAAACCATTTGATTCGCATGGATTTGAAGCTAAGCGTTCTACTTCGCATTGATTTGAAGCTTAATCATGTATTTCGCTTGGATTTGAAGCTAAATCATGTTTCGCATGGACTTAAAGCTAACACGTTTGTTTCGCATGCAGTTGAACCCAAATCATGTATATCACAAGTATTTGAAGCTAAACCATTTGTTTCGCATGGATTCGAAAGTCAGCCTTCTATTTCGTATTGATTTGAAGCTAAATCATGAGTTTCGCATGGACTTAAAGCTAACACGTTTGTTTCGCATGCAGTTGAACCTAAATCATGTATATCACAAGTATTTGAAGCTAAACCATTTGATTCCAAAGGATTTGGAGCTAAACCTACTACTTCGCATTGATTTGGAGCTAAACCATGTGTTTTGCATGGATTTAAAGATAACACGATTGTTTCGCATGCAGTTGAAGCTAAATCATGTATATCACAAGTATTTGAAGCTAAACCATTTGTTTCGCATGGATTCGAAGATCAGCCTTCCACTTCGCATTGATTTGAAGCTAAATCAACTGTTTCGCTTGGATTTGAAGTTAACTCGTTAGTTTCGCATGCAGTTGAAGCTAAATCATGTATATCACAAGTATTTGAAGCTAAACCATTTGATTCTCACGGATTTGGAGCTAAGCCTTCTACTTCGCATTGATTTGGAGCTAAATCATGTGTTTCGCATGGATTTAAAGCTAACACGTTTGCTTCGCATGCAGATGAAGCTAAATCATGTATATCACAAGTATTTGTAGCTAAACCATTTGTTTCGCATGGATTCGAAAATCAGCCTTCTATTTCGCATTGATTTGAAGCTAAATCATGAGTTTCGCATGGATTTGAAGCTAACTCGTTTGTTTCGCATGGATTTGAAGCTAACTCGTTTGTTTCGCATGCAGTTGAAGCAAAATCATGTATATCACAAGTATTAGAAGCTATACCATTTGATTCGCATGGATTTGAAGCTAAGCGTTCTACTTCGCATTGATTTGAAGCTTAATCATGTATTTGCTTGGATTTGAAGCTAAATCATGTGTTTTGCATGGATTTGAAGCTAACTCGTTTGTTTCGCATGCAGTTGAAGAAAAATCATGTATATCACAAGTATTAGAAGCTGAACCATTTGATTCGCATGGATTTGAAGCTAAGCCTTCTTCTTGGCATTGATTTGAAGCTTAATCATGTATTTCGCTTGGATTTGAAGCTAAATCATGTGTTTCGCATGGACTTAAAGCTAATACGTTTGTTTAGCATGCAGGTGAACCTAAATCATGTATATCACAAGTATTTGAAGCTAAACCATTTGATTCCCATGGATTTGGAGCTAAACCTACTACTTCGCATTGATTTGGAGCTAAATCATGTGTTTTGCATGGATTTAAAGATAACACGATTGTTTCGCATGCAGTTGAAGCTAAATCATGTATATCACAAGTATTTGAAGCTAAACCATTTGTTTCGCATGGATTCGAAAATCAGCCTTCTATTTCGCATTGATTTGAAGCTAAATCATGAGTTTCGCATGGATTTGAAGCTAACTCGTTTGTTTCGCATGGATTTGAAGCTAACTCGTTTGTTTCGCATGCAGTTGAAGCAAAATCATGTATATCACAAGTATTAGAAGCTAAACCATTTGATTCGCATGGATTCGAAAATCAGCCTTCTATTTCGCATTGATTTGAAGCTAAATCATGAGTTTCGCATGGATTTGAAGCTAACTCGTTTGTTTCGCATGGATTTGAAGCTAACTCGTTTGTTTCGCATGCAGTTGAAGCAAAATCATGTATATCACAAGTATTAGAAGCTAAACCATTTGTTTCGCATGGATTTGAAGCTAAGCGTTCTACTTCGCATTGATTTGAAGCTTAATCATGTATTTCGCTTGGATTTGAAGCTAAATCATGTTTCGCATGGATTTGAAGCTAACTCGTTTGTTTCGCATGCAGTTGAACCTAAATCATGTATATCACAAGTATTAGAAGCTGAACCATTTCATTCCCATGGATTTGGAGCTAAGCCTTCTACTTCGCATTGATTTGAAGCTTAGTCATGCATTTCGCTTGGATTTGAAGCTAAATCATGTGTTTCGCATGGATTTAAAGCTAACACGTTTGTTTCGCATGCAGTTAAACCTAAATCATGTATATCACAAGTATTTGAAGCTAAACCATTTGTTTCGCATGGATTCGAAAATCAGTCTTCTATTTCGCAATGATTTGATGCTAAATCATGTGTTTCTCATGGATTTGAAGCTAACTCGTTTGTATCGCATGGATTTATAACTAACTCGTTTGTTTCGCATGCTCTTGAAGCTAAATCTAGTATATCACAAGTATTTGAAGCTAAACCATTTATTTCGCATGGATTCGAAAATCAGTCTTCTATTTCGCAATGATTTGATGCTAAATCATGTGTTTCTCATGGATTTGAAGCTAACTCGTTTCTATCGCATGGATTTATAACTAACTCGTTTGTTTCGCATGCTCTTGAAGCTAAATCTAGTATATCACAAGTATTTGAAGCTAAACCATTTATTTCGCATGGATTCGAAAATCAGTCTTCTATTTCGCATTGATTTGAAGCTAAATCATTAGTTTCGCATGGATTTGAAGCTAACTCGTTTGTTTCGCATGGATTTGAAGCTAACTCGTTTGTTTCGCATGCAGTTGAAGCAAAATCATGTATATCACAAGTATTAGAAGCTAAACCATTTGACTCGCAAGGATTTGAAGCTAAGCGTACTACTTCGCATTGATTTGAAGCTTAATCATGTATTTCGCTTGGATTTGAAGCTAAATCATGTTTCGCATGGACTTAAAGCTAACACGTTTGTTTCGCATGCAGTTGAACCTAAATCATGTATAACACAAGCATTTGAAGCTAAACCATTTGTTTCGCATGGATTCAAAAATCAACCTTCTATTTCGCATTGATTTGAAGCTAAATCATGAGTTTCGCATGGATTTGAAGCTAACTCGTTTGTTTCGCATGGATTTGAAGCTAACTCGTTTGTTTCGCATGCAGTTGAAGCAAAATCATGTATATCACAAGTATTAGAAGCTATACCATTTGATTCGCATGGATTTGAAGCTAAGCGTTCTACTTCGCATTGATTTGAAGCTTAATCATGTATTTGCTTGGATTTGAAGCTAAATCATGTGTTTCGCATGGACTTAAAGCTAACACGTTTGTTTCGCATGCAGTTGAACCTAAATCATGTATATCACAAGTATTTGAAGCTAAACCATTTGTTTTGCGTGGTTTCGAAAATCAGCCTTCTATTTCGCATTGATTTGAATCTAAATCATGAGTTTCGCATGGATTTGAAGCTAACTCGTTTGTTTCGCATGCAGTTGAAGAAAAATCATGTATATCACAAGTATTAGAAGCTGAACCATTTGATTCGCATGGATTTGAAGCTAAGCCTTCTTCTTGGCATTGATTTGAAGCTTAATCATGTATTTCGCTTGGATTTGAAGCTAAATCATGTGTTTCGCATGGACTTAAAGCTAACACGTTTGTTTCCCATGCAGTTGAACCTAAATCATGTATATCACAAGTATTTGAAGCTAAACCATTTGATTCCCATGGATTTGGAGCTAAACCTACTACTGCGCATTGATTTGGAGCTAAATCATGTGTTTTGCATGGATTTAAAGATAACACGATTGTTTCGCATGCAGTTGAAGCTAAATCATGTATATCACAAGTATTTGAAGCTAAACCATTTGTTTCGCATGGATTCGAAAATCAGCCTTCTATTTCGCATTGATTTGAAGCTAAATCATGAGTTTCGCATGGATTTGAAGCTAACTCGTTTGTTTCGCATGGATTTGAAGCTAACTCGTTTGTTTCGCATGCAGTTGAACCTAAATCATGTATATCACAAGTATTTGAAGCTAAACCATTTGATTCCCATGGATTTGGAGCTAAACCTACTACTGCGCATTGATTTGGAGCTAAATCATGTGTTTTGCATGGATTTAAAGATAACACGATTGTTTCGCATGCAGTTGAAGCTAAATCATGTATATCACAAGTATTTGAAGCTAAACCATTTGTTTCGCATGGATTCGAAAATCAGCCTTCTATTTCGCATTGATTTGAAGCTAAATCATGTGTTTCGCATGGATTTAAAGCTAACACGTTTGCTTCGCATGCAGATGAAGCTAAATCATGTATATCACAAGTATTTGAAGCTAAACCATTTGTTTCGCATGGATTCGAAAGTCAGCCTTCTATTTCGCATTGATTTGAAGCTAAATCATGAGTTTCGCATGGACTTAATGCTAACACGTTTGTTTCGCATGCAGTTGAACCTAAATCATGTATATCACAAGTATTTGAAGCTAAACCATTTTATTCCCATGGATTTGGAGCTAAACCTACTACTTCGCATTGATTTGGAGCTAAACCATGTGTTTTGCATGGATTTAAAGATAACACGATTGTTTCGCATGCAGTTGAAGCTAAATCATGTATATCACAAGTATTTGAAGCTAAACCATTTGTTTCGCATGGATTCGAAGATCAGCCTTCCACATCGCATTGATTTGAAGCTAAATCAACTGTTTCGCTTGGATTTGAAGTTAACTCGTTAGTTTCGCATGCAGTTGAAGCTAAATCATGTATATCACAAGTATTTGAAGCTAAACCATTTGATTCTCACGGATTTGGAGCTAAGCCTTCTACTTCGCATTGATTTGGAGCTAAATCATGTGTTTCGCATGGATTTAAAGCTAACACGTTTGCTTCGCATGCAGATGAAGCTAAATCATGTATATCATAAGTATTTGTAGCTAAACCATTTGTTTCGCATGGATTCGAAAATCAGCCTTCTATTTCGCATTGATTTGAAGCTAAATCATTAGTTTCGCATGGATTTGAAGCTAACTCGTTTGTTTCGCATGGATTTGAAGCTAACTCGTTTGTTTCGCATGGATTTGAAGCCAACTCGTTTGTTTCGCATGCAGTTGAAGCAAAATCATGTATATCACAAGTATTTGAAGCTAAACCATTTGTTTTGCGTGGTTTCGAAAATCAGCCTTCTATTTCGCATTGATTTGAATCTAAATCATGAGTTTCGCATGGATTTGAAGTTAACTCGTTTGTTTCGCATGCAGTTGAAGAAAAATCATGTATATCACAAGTATTAGAAGCTGAACCATTTGATTCGCATGGATTTGAAGCTAAGCCTTCTTCTTGGCATTGATTTGAAGCTTAATCATGTATTTCGCTT